>NC_056726.1:243205769-243278193 GCF_019279795.1 Protopterus annectens
GGAATAGGGTTTTGCTGTGGTCGAGGCTACTGCCTTAGGCCCCTGGGATATAGTTTCGGGTCAGCAAGTGGGGCCTTGTATAGGTGGTGATGAGTGTCAGGCACCCTGTAAAATCTATCTGGTTTGGCAGGGGCTGGAGGTAAAGAATCAGGAGTAGTGCAGACATCATTAAATGCATCGTCCACAACAGAAAGGACAGGAGGTATAGCTAGGGGCCTATGTTGTGGTAAGTGCAGAAAAGTCCTAAGCCTTTTCTTGAATCTGAGAAATCTTGTCCCTGCCATTGGAATTGTTCTCTCATGGCATGTAAGGTTTCCCCAAAGAGAATTCCTCTGGTGGAGAGGCAGCTGGAATGGATTCTTCAGCATCTGAATCTTCATAATTGGAAAAGGAGCCTCTGGCTGGTCTGTAATGTCTGAGTCATCCAGAATCAGAGGACACAGGCTCGGGGCTCTGCTCTAGGTCTCTTTTCTGGGGCTGAGAGGCCCTGTCTGGGTGAGATTGGGATCCCCTAATTAAGGATATTAAATCTTCTGCCAGAGTAAGCATTTGAGAACTAGAAGTGGGCCTGAGTGAGGGTGGTTTAACAGGCACTGATTTAGCTGATTTGGCTGCTTTAGCCCTGGCAAAGGCCTTAATAGACATGGCTGCAGGAGGCCTAGCAGCACCACATGCTGGGGTAGACATATCCAAGGGGATGGTGTCTGATAGATCAGTGGGAACCACAGTTGTAGGCAAAATTTCTGAGGCTGATTCAGATAAGGAAGCAGGAGCCTCAGTAGTAGTCATGGATTCGCTGAAGATTGACCAGTTTTCTCGGTTTCTGCCGAAACCGAGACACTCGCTTGCTTAACCGTGGTTTCGCGAAACCGGACCGCAAGGTCGGTCTTTTCTTTGGGTTCTTTAACAATTTGGGTAGTCGGAGGATCCGACGGCATAATGTACGGAAAACCTGAGCCGAAAAACTGTTCAGCAACTCCGCCCGACGCCTAAGCGCACGACGGTTGAAGGAAGCACAGGCTGAACAGGCCGCTACGCCGTGGTCTGGGCCTAAGCAAGGCAAACAGTAAGAGTGGAAATCTTTATGAGGTATTTGTTTCCCACAAGTTAAACAGTTATTGACTTTTTCTGACATCGGCTGAGGCAAGAAAGAGTCCCCAACGGGTACTTAGCTTTAGAAGTCTTGAAGTAGTATTCGGTAGTAGTAATCTCTGGATCTGACCGACCGGCACTTGCGAACAGCTTCTGCTTCGGGCGCCACGCGGCAAGAAAGACGGAGGAAAATGGCGTCGGCTGATGCCTTTATACCCGAAGACCAGCAGAGATGACGTCGGGTGAAGTGCGACATCAACCGAAGCCGGACCCGGACTTTGGAATCCGGCCGACCGAAGGGCTGCCTGACGACAGGACAACCCATTTGTTATGACTGCAGATGCATCCATGAAGGACATCAGGGAAGTGCGAGAGAAAACAGGGAAGAGAGAAGAGAACAGGGGAGACAGAGAAGACGGAAGAGAGAGAGAAGAGAGAAAGTACAGCTGTGTTTGAGTGTATTCACTGTTGCAGTCATCACATTTGGGTTATTCTACTTGCGGTAGCCCTCAGTCGACCCGATTAACAAAGTCTTTGGTCCTGTGCCGGTTGCTGTCTCTTCTTCTGTGACATCAGGTAGTCAGGGGTATAAAACATGCAGCTGATGCCATCACATCAGTTTTTCTTGTCCCAGATGTCAGGTGCCCCCTTAATGGGAAGCAATTAAATCTATATAAATATATACAAGGATATACCTCTAATAAAAAAGCAAATACACCAAAAAGCTTTTAAGCATAGTAAAGGAGAGGAGTATAGCCAAAAAAAGTCAGGGGGCTGGAGGGAGGGTAACCAGGACTGCAACAGTGAATACACTTGAACATCTTCATTTATGGCAAGTGTACACAACTGAACTATGTTCTTCGTGTTTCACTGTTGCAGTCATCATATTTGGGTAGATTCCCAAAGCTAAGGATGGGAGGAGGAATTTAGATAGCATTAGGACCAGCTATAAGGCCCTGCAAGACTGCAGTGGCAAAGCCAGCGCTGGATTTACAGAAAACTGTCAAATGGTAATGCTTGGTGAAAGTATGTACAGGTAGCAGCTTCTATGATGTCCCTGGTAGGGATGCCTCTGGGAAAGGCTGTAGAGGTAGATGCAGCCCTGGTTGAATGGGGTCTGATCTCCTGTGGGATAGGTTTTTCATGGTGCTTATAGCAGAAATGAATGCAATGGCCTATCCATTTAGAAATGGTTTGCTTTGAAACAGCTTTCCCCTCTGCCCCTGCAGCAAATGCCACCAGCAGCAGTTCAGATTTCCTTTCAGGTTTAGTCCTATCCAAGTAAAATCTAAGTTGTCTGTGCACATCTAAGGAGTGCAGTATCCAGTTCCCCTTTGTTCTGCAGATAAGAAAAGAAGGTTGGCAAATGAATGGACTGATTAAGAGCCACACTGGATACCACCTTGGGCATGAAGGAGGGATTGGTTCTGAGTGACACCCTGTCCGCATGAAAGATGATGAAAAGGCTCCACTGCCATAAGGGCCTGCAATTCAGATACCCTTCTTGCTGAAGTGATTGCTAAAAGGAAGGCTGTTTTCCAAGAAAGGAATTTTAAATCTGCACTAGCAGCTGGCTCGAAAGGAGGAAGAGTGAGTATCTCCAATACAAAGTTAAGGTCCCAGGCTGGAGTTAGGGCTCTCCTGGGTGGTCTTAAATTTTTGGCCCCTCTGAGGAACTGCTTGAGCAGTGGATGAGAGAAGAGGGGAGGTTCTGTGTTATAATGAGCTGAAATGGCTGAGGTGTGAATTTTGATGGAGGAAAAAGAAGGGCCCTTGTGAAGCATCTCAGTTACGTATTGTAGAATCTGAGGTAAGTTGGGCGCTGCTATGCTCATCCCTTGAGACTGGTTCCATGCCAGAATCTTTTCCATTTTTCAGCATAAGATTTTCTAGTACTAGGCCTCCTCGCCTCTAAAATGATATCCATCACTGGTTTACTGAGGGATGGTAAAGGAGAGATTAGGTAATTAGCCACGCTGCTAGGTTCTGGGTTTGAAGCTGAGGGTGCAGAATCTGGTTCTCCTGCTGAAACAACAGTGTAGGGTCTGAGGCAGGTGCCATGGGGCCAACGGTGACAAACTGCGCAAGAGGGGGTACCCACTGTTGGTGTGGCCAGTCTGGTGCAATCAATATTGTCCTTGGTTTGTCCTGTTTGATCTTTAGTAGTACTTTGGACAGGAGAGGCAGAGGAGGAAAGGCATAAACACTTTTCAAGCTTGTTTGTGGGGAGCCCTTGTGCAAAATTTGTCTAACTGGTAATTCTGGGGGGAGGCAAACAGGTCTATATCTGGGCTCCCCCATTGGTTTGCCAACAAGTTGCAAGTCTTTGGTTCCAGTTTCCACTCGTGTGGGTCCATGAGGTTTCTGCTTAATCCGTCTGCCAGTGTATTTAGTTTTCCTTGTAGGAATTGAGCTTGTAGATTCACTTGGTAGCTCAAGGCTGTGTTCCACAGTACCATGGCTAGTCTGCAGAGGAGGTAAGAATGGGTACACCCTGCTTGTTTATGTACCACATAACAGTGATATTGTCCATCTTTACCATTAATTATCCTGGAAGAATGTGGTCCTTGAAGATTGTCAAAGCATTCTGTACAGCTAACATTTCTTTTTGATTGATATGCAGGTGCATTTGACTTGGGTTCCATTTGCCCTGAATGCACTTCCCTGCCAGGTGAGCCCCCCATGCATAGTCTGTTATTAGGGTTTGGACGGCAGGGGGAAGAGTGAATGGTAGTCCCTTGTTTTGGTGGCAGGCCTCTGCCCACCAAAGGAACTCTAAGCATAGGCAAGGTATGATGGGAATCATTGCTTCTAGTTCCTGAGATTGTTGACACTATAGGCTTTTCAGATACCATTGTAATTTCTTCATATGCAGTCTTGCATATCGAATTAGAAGAATGCAGGAGGCCATGAACCCCATGGCTTGCAGTATTTGCCTTGCAGATAGCAGGGTTTTTGTGGCCACTAGTTTGAAGTAGGTTTTCAAATGAATTTGATTCCCTGGCGTGAGGAAAGCCATCTGGGAAGTTGTATTCAAGCTTGCTCCCAGGAATATAATTTGTTGACAGGGTACCACGTGTGATTTCTTTTCGTTTATGGTGTACCCCAAACAAGTTAGTACCCTTTATATAAAAGCCAGATGATTCAAAAGTATGTCCTGGCTTTCTGCCTGAATTAGACAATCATCCAGGTATGGGTATATTTGAATATTTCTTTGCCTGCAAAATGCAATGACTGGAGCTAGGCACTTTGTGAATATCCTGGGCGCAGTAGATAAGACAAAGGGCAGTGCATGTAGCCTGCTTTGAAGCGTAGGTATCTTCTGTAAGATTCCCTGATTGGGATGTGCAGGTATGCTTCCTTTAAATAGGGTGTTGCCAACCAGGCATCTTTGCCTAGCATAGGAAGCAACTGGTGAAGAGTTATAATCTTGAATTTTGGACTCAACAAAAAGGTGTTTTAAAGTAGACAGATCCAGGATATGACGCCATGAATTGTCTTTTCTGGGTACCAGGAAAAGTCTTGAGTAGAAACCTTGTCGCTTTTCCTCTTCTGGTACAGTTTGAATAGCTTTTATGCTTAAGGAGAGAGAGTACTTGCTTTTGAGCTTCTGCCCACTGATTTGGGGGTAGATCTGGCCAATCGTTTGGGGCTGGTAACGTGTGGAAGTGAAATCTGTATCCTTGGGACACTATATTTAAAACACATTTGTCCTGGGTAATGAGTTCCCAGTTTTTTTCATGTGGAGCAATCTTTCCCCACAAAGGGGCAAGTCGGTTGAGAAGTGCTTGGAAGTTTTAAAATTAAGTCATTGAGACAGTTTGGAAGTGGGGGGCCCCCCCACTGCTTAGTCCTGTGCATACCCTGGGACTGAAGCCTGGGTGTTCTGCTGGATCTGGGTTTGGACTGAGAAGGCCTGGAAGAAGCAGGAAAGGACCAATTCTTGGAAGGTCAATGCCTACTAAATATTGGAGGTTGTACTTGTAAGAAATATTTAACAGTTTGCATAGATTTAGCTTTTTCCTCCATCTTTTTAGGAACTTCTTCTGCCTTATTGCCAAACAGACAGTCCTGATTTAGGGGAGCATCCAGTAATTTAGATTTAACATGATCTGGCAAGGATTGCTCCTTAAGCCAAGCATGCCTTCTAAATACAGACTCAGTGACAGCAGCCCTGCAAGATGCCTCTAGTGAATAAAAACCACACTGCAAAGTATGTTTTCCAACTTGTTCAGCAGAATGCATTAAAACCTGTAAATCCTTATTTCCAGACAATCCGGAATCAACATCATTTTCTGTTTAAGCAATCCAATAATATGCTGCTGATACTTTAACATATGAAACTGGCAGTTTAAGGCCCTAATGGCCAAAGTTGCAGAAGTATATACCTTCTTGCCCCATCTACCCAGCACCCTAGAGTTTCTATCAGAGGGGGTAGGATTTTGGCAGCAGTAGCTTTAATGCCCTTGGGTCCCTGTGAAATGGTCTCAGGATCTGCAGTAGGATTTTTTGAAAAGGAACTTGTGAGAGTCAGGAACCCTGTAATATCTATCAGGTTTTCTGGGAGTAGGAGGTAAAGAGTCAGGGGGCCAAGCTGGACTCCGAAAAGGCATCATCAACAATGTCTAGTACAGGAGAGAAATCTTGACTTTCCCAACAAAAATGCTCCCTAAGAGTATGCAAGGTTTCACCAAAAGAGAAATCCTCGGGTCAGAATCCTCATAGGTAGAAAAGGGTAAATCCTGATCTTCACAGAAAATAGAAATTTTAGAAAACTGGTCAGAAGTAACATAAGCAAACTCAGTCTTAGGTCTCTTAGAGGGGGAAGTCTGGCTTCCCCTGATTAAAGTAATAAGGTCTTCAGCCATTCTTATCTGTTTTTTTAGACATAGAGGCCTGACCATGCGGTCTGGGTGTCTGTTTTCTAGGCATGGTTCGAGTTTTAGGCCTTGAAGAAGATGGCGCGGTTTAACATGCTAGTCAGTAGGCCTGAATACACCCTCAGAAGCCAGTGCCTGCACAGCGGCTCCAGACCCATCCAAGGTAGAGCCATCTGCAGGTTCCACAGATGAAGCATCTCACGGCAAACTGGATTGCGAATGGGTCTCAGTAGAGGCCTGCGAATCTGAAGAAGCGGGTATCCGGGGCTGCGAAAGCGCCCGAGTACCAGCGAACTGGCGACTGGCTTAGGAGAAGCGTCGTCAGCAGCTTTGGACCTAGGCGGCCTGTCTCTGTCTTTATCTTTGCGTTTTTTCAGAATGCCGGTAGTCGGATGGCTTACCGGAGGCATATCTGGATAATTGAACAGAGCACCAAAATATTTAGAAGCGAAAATATACACATGACGGATAGTTTGTTGTTTAAATAAGGCACAAAGCCGACAGCGAGGTACGTCGTGGTCAGGGCCTAGGCAAGGAATACAGTACAAATGAAAATCTTTGAGGTATTTGCTTTCCACAAGAAATGCAATTATTTACTTTTGCTGACATCGGTTTAGAGCAAGAAAACGTTTCCCCAACGGGGTACTTAGCTTTTAGTTGAAGACTTCAGTTCTGAAACTTGAAAGCAAAAATTTCATGAGTCAGCCGACTGGCGCTTGCGAACTGCTTCGGCTTCAGGCACCGCACGGCAAGAAAAAAAACTGATGTAATGGCGTTGGCTGCATGTTTTATACCCGACTACCTGACGTCACAGAAGAAGAGACTGCAACTGACGCAGGAACCAAGACTTTGTTAATCAGGCCGACTGAGGGCTACTGCAAGCAGATAATCCAAATGTGATGATTGCAACAGTGAAACACGAAGATCATCAAAGAGAGAGAAGCGAGAGAGAGAGAGACAGGTGGGGGGAGGGACTACCAACAACAGTAAGGAGAGAATTTACCAACAGTAATAGAAAATAACAGCACACTCGTTATGGGAAGACTAAGACTTAAAGGATAGGAAATGTTTTAGTTGAAAGGAAAGACAATAATATACTTAGCTAAAAGAGGGATGGCTGACGCTTCTTGTTATAAGAGTGGCAAACGAGATCTGAGGTAATGTGGAGAGGGGCATTGTGGGTAGACTAGCACCTCAAGAGATGCTTGGCTGAGCTCTATAACTGCCGGACGGTTCCAAGGATCAAAACCGTAACCCAAAAGTCAAGAATAGATGAAGACTGACAACATCAAATCTAATTTGTCAAGGATTTTGTCAAGTATGGGAAGAATGGAGATGGAAAAGAAGTCATTGGTGTGGGATGGGTGAGTTTTTTGGGAAGTGTTTTAACAATGGGCATTTTGCAGATGTCAGACATGTTATTCTGAACTGGGCAGAAATTATACACGTGAAGGGTGGGACTATGAAGTCCTTGCATAGGAATAAGAACAATGGGGGAAACTTGTCAGGAACAGCAGGTTGAGTCAGTTTTTATTTCTTCAAGTCACATTACTACACGTTTAGCTTTAACTGCTTTGAATGGAAAGTGGGAATATAGAGAGGAGACAGGTTAAATGGAGAGGCGGTGTTATTACTGGAATCAGGGATGGGAAGTGTACAAAAGTGGAGGCTGAAATCAGCTGCTGTGAAGCGAGATGAGGAGGACTGGGCATTGGCTGGATTACCAAAGCCTGTCAGGTGGTTGACTTCTGCCCAGAAGTTTTTAAGGGGGTTGATTAGGGATAACGGAGGCTTTTTCATAATGTAACTTTTATGTCATCTGACTACCTGTTTAGCTAGATTTAGCTTAGTCTAATGCCTGGAGGTTGAAGATGACTTGTTTTTCCAAATATACCAGGCATTGTCCCGTACACTACGGAGGCATACGAGTTTGCATACGAACCAGTTGCTATTTGGGGGTTTATAGAGCAATGTACTTTTAGGAAAGAGCGAGTCCTACAGACTAGTGAGAATTTGTATGAGAAGAATGCTGTAATGGTTAGGGTCAACAGGAGAGAGAAAAAGAAGTTATGTACTCACTATAACATTCCATACGAGTTGCTCCATCTCACCTTCATTCTTCACTGATGGGTTCGGAGCCGATTCTCTGCTCCGACACGGCCGATTAGCAAAGCTCAAAGATTACCACTAGGTCGAGACCAAGCCCCTTATCCCATGATGCATTGCTGGAATTACCTCAGATCTAGTTTGCCGCGGCACTGATCTCTTGGTTTCCAGCGTTGCTCGAGGCTTTTTGTGGGATATTCCGCATATTCGCAAGTTTTCATTTTTTTTCTCATATATATATATATGTATGTATGTGTGTGTATATATATATATATATATATATATATATATATTCTTAGATACAGCTGACTGCTAAAAAGTGCTCCCCTTTCCCTTTTATAGCTTTGCCACATTACTTGTGACTTTTTGCTTCTTGGCCTTGGCCTGTAGTAGTTTAGACTAGTTAGGAGTATATATTAATATCCTATATTGTATTATATCTAGACTGCCCCTTTGGGCATTTGTCAGAGTTGTTGATGGTTCTTATAGTTATTTTTCTAATTAAGATATTATGTCTGAAGATATGGAGAAACATCTGAAGTCTGGTTTTAAAAAATGCCCAGACTGTGGACAAAAAATGTCTGACAGATGCACATGTTCAGTGCGTTTATTGTCTAATGAGCTTAGAACTGTCATTAGTTTGGGATTTATTTCAGAATGATAGGAGGGATGCAGGAAGGGAGGGAGGGATTGATTTTATGTGGTGAGAGTTACTGAAGCCGACTGGACAATGGTTATTGAAGGAAGATCAACAACTGAGTGATGAGAAGAGCTAACTGGTCTGGTGGGGTCAATGACCACCTGTGTGGGACTGAAGTCATTAAGAATGTGGTAGAAGGGCTAGCAATGTTGAAGTGGAGAGGGACCAACACCCTGACTTGCAAGTATTACAAGCATGACTGAATATCCAGCTGCTGAAACTACAAAGTGGACAGCAGTGCACTCTGGAAACCACATTATTAGAAAAATATTAAAATGCAGACATTCTCTGAACCTCACAAAAGTCTGCTCTATAGGAAACAAGCCAATGCATGACAGGGATTACAAATTTGGAACACACATCCTTATAAACCCTTGGTGAGGTTTTGCATGAATGGAGAAAACTGTATCCAGTTTTGCAGCTCCCATATTACAAAATGGGGTGATACACAGCTAGGGACCATGATAAAACAGGGATACAGTTAACGATGACCTTCAAATGTTTGCTCAATTGACAAAAACCCACTCTAGCTTTTCTAAGACTGGGAAAAGACTAAAGACTACTAGCTACAGTCTTCCTGTGTTCAAGTACAAAGCATAGAAACAGGAGGACAGACATAATGAAAACAAAAATTAATTGATTTGAACTTAGCACCAAGCAGCTGTTAAATTTAAACCTTTTGACAACTGAGAAGTTCCTGACTAGAGATCTTTTGTCTGGACTATTTTTCTAGAAATTAAGTTGATGCACAGCTTTAACCAAATCAAAATATCATGATGATCAGCAACAGTTACAAAGAAACTATGAACATGACACTTGTTTAGCATGCTGCTGTTTCATGCAGCCATAAATCTGAATGAAACAGTCAGTCAAAAAAACTTTAGATTTCTGTTAGTGGAATTAACCTACTGCTTAACACCTCTGCAGACGTGGCAAACACACCCTTACATTTAGCAGCATTTTTGTATATACCCATGTAACCCTAACTTTGATATAAAACAATTCTGTTAATGCCATTTCACTCATTTCACTTTCATAATTTAATCAGTTTAACAGCTACAAATTCCTCTTAAAGTTGTGCAAAGTTGACAACTACCAGTGAGAAGTGCTGCTGGCATTATGTAAAGTGTCAGTCGATACATGATGTACCATATAAGCTTCTTCTGGTTCAAGTTATTAAACATTGAGAAAATAACATTCGTAACACTGTACAAAAACAATACAATATCCCGTCCATCTTGTATCACATCTGGGTCACTGTTGCATTCTTTGTTTCGCAACTGACATGTATGTAACACCACCTCCATCTTGACCCAGTCATGTCCAGTTTAATCCAGTTTTAATAATAATTTGTAAAATTTCGTGAAATCTGCAGAACAAATACAATCACTCAGTGCTTTAAGACATTAAATGTGGCATCATATTTTCTTTGCCCTGCTTGTTCACTTAGTCATGCAATGAAATATTAACTTATGCAAACATTCTGCAAAGGGAGGACCTTTAGCAGACCTATAAACTGACAAGACTCGTATGCAAAGCCATAGAAAGACTTACGGAACTAATCAAACAGGGCACAGGGTTCCAACACTGGACCTATCCATTTCGATTTGTTAAGAGCAGATCATGCTTACTGAGCCTGGTGGATTTTCTTTCCGAAAAAAGATCACCAAAGGAATGAATGAAGGCAAAATGGTACACATCATATACCTCGACCTGGCCAAAGCTTTTGATGCAATTCCCCACATAGGTACAGTAGAAAAGCTAAATAAACTGTGAACAAACCCCTAAGTTACTCTTTGGCTTGCCAACTGGCTCACAGGTAGGATGCAGGAAATGAAAACAGGGGAATTTAGCTCCACAAAGAGAACACTCACCAGTGGAGTCCATCAAGATTCTGTGCTGGGACCTCTCCTGTTTGTCATCTATTTTTCTGAGGTAAAAGCCAATACCAAAAGGGTTCTGGCTGAGTAAGTTTGTAGATGACTGCAAGCTAGGAGCAGTCACTGAATCCCTAAATAACTTAGCCATCCTGCAAGAAGGTTTGTCACAAATAACCAGTGATTTTGGTGCCAAAATCATGGCCTGAAACTAAAATGCCAAAGAATCTATTAGTGTATCCTTTGGGAAATAGTCTACCCCAGGAAATTACAACACTAACAATATGACCCTCAGAGTTGACTCAGATGTTCAGAATTTGGGAACTTATGTGGACAGCGATCTAAATTTTGAGCAACGACTGTCCACTATTTTAACAAAGTCTTTCTGCATTGCTTAGTTTAGAAACAAAGGGACCGTGTCTTGATCTAGGGGTGTCAGTTGTTACCCTTTACTCAGCTCTCATTATGCCAGCCACTGAATATAATGCCCTCTTTGGCGTACATCTGTCCAGACACATACAATAAATGGAATGTTTACACAGATACCTTATTTAAAGTATACAAGGTCTAAACAGCATGTCCTACATGGACGAACTTTAAGTTCAGTCACTATACTTTGTACCTGTATCCTACAGACTTGCCTAGAGGTGACATGTCTGGAATACAAGGCGTCTTCCAACCTAAAACTGTTAGATTTACTACATATCAGAAAGTCAAATGGCATCAGGAAATAATCTAAGGTTCTAAACCCCACATCAGAGTGGTCTGGAGGAACAGGTATATATTGCAGAAGATACTGCTGCCCTGGAACAGACTCCCTATCCATATAAAACAAAGTTAAACCCTGTTCATATTCAAGCACAACTTGGACACACTGATAGAGAGGAAATGGAATATTTACCCTAGGACTGCCCCCTGTACTCTTAATGAATAGAAGCAGCTCATAACTGCTTTGTTCCATGCATGGGTCCCTTCAAATTATCTACAGTGTGATCCCATTTACTCTCAACAGGTGTAATAATTATAAAACATGGGATGGGTAAGGCCAATCTCTAACCAAATGGGATAAGTTAATTCAAGTACAAAAAGGGAAAAGTACAGTTTTGTACCTACCATAAATGTAGATGTCCGAACTGGATAGCATCTGCAGTCATAACAACTGGGTTGTCCTGTCGTCAGGCAGCCCTGCAGTCGGCCGGATTCCAAAGTCCGGGTCCGGCTTCGGCTGATGTCGCACTTCACCCGACGTCATCTCTGCTGGTCTCCGGGTATAAAGGCATCAGCCGACGCCATTTTCTTCAGTGTTTCTTGCCCCAGATGCCAGTTGCCCTTCCTGGAAGGCTAAATTTTGGATAAATGCCAATGTTTCCAAAAGGACAGAAGGCAAACTCAGAAAATAAGCATGTATGTACATATATACAAACAAATACACCATAAGAGACTCCCCCCACTAGCTAGCTGTTAGGAGGGTAAACACCCTAGGAGTACCACAGAGGGGAAGGAGGGAGGGTAATCCTGACTGCAGATGCTATCCAGTTCGGACATCTACATTTATGGTAGGTACAAAACTATACTATGTCCTTCATGGATGCATCTGCAGTCATAACAACTGGGTAGAATACCATAGCCAACTAAGGGAGGAGGAAAAATTTAGATTATGGTGTGGTTAGGATCCCTTGCAGCACAGCAGTGGCAAACCCTGCTCGGGATCTGGAGTACATTGGTAAGTTATAATGCTTGGCAAATGTATGCACGGAGGTCCAAGTAGCCGCCTCAATAATGTCCTTGGTTGCCACACCTCGTAGGAAGGCTGTGGTAGTGGCTGTTGCCCTTGTAGAACGAGGCCTTATGTTCTGTGGAATTGGTTTTCCATGGAAGGAGTAACAGAACCGTATGCAATTTCCTATCCATTTGGAGATTGTCTGTTTGGAAATTGCTTTTCCTTCCCTTCCTGTTGCATAGGCTACAAAAAGCTGGTCAGTTTTTCTGCTACTTTTTGTTCTGTCCAGGTAGTAGCGTAACTGTCTATGTACATCCAAGGAATGCAGCATTCTTTCCCCTCTGTTTTGTGGGTTGGGAAAGAAGGTAGGTAGGTGGATTGCCTGGTTTAAAGACACTCTGGATATCACCTTAGGCATAAACGTAGGATTAGTCCTCATGGACACTCTATCTTGGTGGAAGATTAGGAAGGGCTGTACGGCCATTAGGGCCTGAAGTTCAGAGACCCTCCTTGCTGAGGAGGATAGTTTTTTAGTTAACTGATCAAGCATAAACTCTTGGTATTGAATCATGTGAAACTGACAGTTTAAAGCTCTAGCTGAGAGAGTAGCTGAGGTATAAACTTTTTTGCCCCATCTGTCTAAAGACCTGGCTTCCCTTTCAGAAGGAATAGGGTTTTTTGCTGTGGTCGAGGTTACTGCCTTAGGCCCCTGGGATATAGTTTCGGGGTCTGCAAGTGGGGCCTTGTATAGGTGATGATGCGTGTCTGGTACCCTGTAAAATCTGTCTGGTTTGGCAGGGGCTGGAGGTAAGGAATCTGGTGCAGAGCAGACATCATTAAAGGCATCGTCCACAACTGAGAGGACAGGAGGTATAGCTAAGGGCCTGTGTTGTGGAAGGTGCAGAAAAGTCCTAAGTCTTTTTCTGGAATCTGAGAAATCCTGTTGCTGCCATTGGAAGTGTTCTCGCATGGCATGTAAGGTCTCCCCAAATGAGAATTCTTCAGGTGGAGAAGCAGCTGGAATGGATTCTTCAGCATCTGAGTCTTCATAATTGGAGAAAGGAGCCTCTGGCTGGTCTGTAATATCTGAGTCATCCAGAATCATCAGAGGACACAGGCTCGGGGCTCTGCCCTAGGTCTCTTCTCTGGGGCTGAGAGGCCCTGTCTGGGTGAGATTGAGATCCCCTAATTAAGGATATTAAATCTTCTGCCAGAGTAAGCATTTGTGAACTAGAAGTAGGCCTGGTTGAGGGGGCTTTAACAGGCACTGATTTAGTAGACTTGGCTGCTTTAGCCCTGGCAAAGGCCTTAATGGACATGGCTGCAGGAGGCCTAGCAGCACCACGTGCTGGGGTAGAGACATCCAAAGGGATGGTGTCTGATAATTCACTAGAAGCCACTGTAGTAGGTAAAATTTCGGAGGCCGATTCAAGTAAGGTAGCAGGAACCTCAGAAGTAGTCAAAGATTCAGCTGTGCTTTGATCAGTTTTCGGTTTCGCCGAAACCGAGACACTCGTTTGCTTCACCATGGTTTCGCCGAAACCGTGGACCGCGAGTGTCGGTCTTTTCTTTCGCGTTTCTTAACAATTTGGGTAGTCGGAGGATCCGACGGCATAATGTACGCAAATTCTGAACCGAAAAACTGTTCAGCAAACTCCGACCGACGCCTAAGCTCGGCCGGTTGAATGAAGCACAGGCCGAACAGGCTGCTACGTCGTGGTCTGGGCCTAAACAAGGCAAACAGTAAGAGTGGAAATCTTTATGAGGTATTTGTTTCCCACAAGTTAAACAGTTATTGACTTTTTCTGACATCGGCTGAGGCAAGAAAGAGTCTCGAACCGGGTACTTAGCTTTTTAGAAGTCTTCGAAGTAGTATTCGGTAGTAGAAATCTCTGGATCCGACCGACCGGCACTTGCGAACAGCTTCTGCTTCGGGCGCCACGCGGCAAGAAAGACTGAAGAAAATGGCGTCGGCTGATGCCTTTATACCCGGAGACCAGCAGAGATGACGTCGGGTGAAGTGCAACATCAGCGAGCGGACCCGGACTTTGGAATCCGGCCGACTGCAGGGCTGCCTGACGACAGGACAACCCAGTTGTTATGACTGCAGATGCATCCATGAAGGACATCTGCCTAGGCTTAAAATGTCCCGCAAGGGCTGCTAGCCTACTACTAACCTATGAACCTACATCATGCAAATGTAAATAATTAGTCAGGAAAATGTAAATATCTTGCAACTATCTTGCAACTGTAAGTACACAGAGCATGGCACAACCATAAGAGGGGCTCTCCGCCACCCCATAATGCGCCACTTTCAACACTGACTTGACTGCAGATATTAATTTATTAATTTACAGCAAAGTCATGAATGGAGAGAAATTCATCTCTCTTATAAACTATTTCTTGTTCCACAGCTGGGCACTGACTGTCAGACATGCAGTCCAACAATGCTCCAAACGGATATTGCCACGTCGACTTTAAACTAATTATAACAATTCATAATTTTATCATATTTTAAAAAAATGACTGCAAATATCATACAAACAGTGCTTTACAAAGATAACTGATCTAATTTTTCGACAAGATGGTCAAATAAGACAATTCTAATATGAACACTCAGAGCACCATTATGTGTATTTATATCAAGTCATCCAAATTTCCATCTCTCTGCTTTTGAACAAGTCCGAAACCAGGCAGTAGGGCTAAATTTAACTGCCATTATGTTAACATGACTCAAATTATCATCCAGCACTCAACACGTCACTCAAGTTAACAATGAAAATATTAATGCATCTATACCACATACTCATAACCAGGCAGAAAGTTATTGCAATGCATGTTCCTGTCAGATAACACATATAATCAGGGGAGACATCCTGTTGGCAAAGCTCACTTCTGACCTTGCTTGAACTCGATATGAAGCCTCCAAAGGCAGAAATACCCTGTAATCCATAAAGATGATCAGAATGCATAGTGTGGATATTACTAGGTTAGCGGGTACTAGTAAGAACATTCTCTTGGAACATGAATCTTCTTCTGGCATACAACAGTAGAAAACACAGTAATCACTGTAGGAACAGCACTCCTCACACAATCAGTTCCTGCAAAGCTGTATACCAAACAAAAATGGAAACAACCTCATACACCTCCAGCAAAACGAAATAACAAAGCAGACATGGACAAGATGGAGCAGCAGACATTTACAAGCATAAGGACCTAACAGCATCCTGCATTTATTATAGCAGCTGCAACACCAGCACCACCCTTAAAGCTGACTACCACCTGCTTTGGCTAAAATATGTAGTAATGCAGTGTACTGCCACTTATAATAGCCGCATAGTCAGTATGGATGTAAATGGATGCCGGTCCATGTCTCCCCTAATGCAGGTGGTCCTGCAATGTACTACAGGTGACATACTTACCAGAACCAAATCAAAGTGACAGCACCAAGGCGAGTAGGCATTGACCAAATATTAACCTTGTTTTAGCACTCACAAGTAAAAGACACTAACTACTGTATGAAAAGGAGTCAGTGAGAAGCAAGTATAATCTCTCAAACTGTGGAAGCTAGCCTGGACTTTCATAGAATCCCTGGAAGTGGAGATACCGAATGGTTAGTCTTGGGGATCTGAGATTGGGACTCTGAAGTTCAAACGGATGGGAAATCAGATCCTGCCTGTGATCCAGCATTCATGGAGGATACTTGCTGCAAGACCGCAGAAAGGGAAACCATACCTGACAAAGCCAGAAGGTGGCAATGAGGATCAGAGCCCTCTTCAACCTGCTGGTTTTCTGTAAGACTTTGGGGATCAGGGGAATCTGAGGATAAGTATACAGGAGACCCGGTGGCCAACTGGGGACTAGAGTATCCCCAGTGAGGGAATCAGAGCGAAGTACTTGGTACACTTGTTCCGGGGAGAGGCCAAGAGGCCTCAGCAAGGTTGGCCCCAACGGCTGAATATCCGATTCACTACTGATCGATTCAGGGACCAATTTTGTGGACTCGAGATCAATCTGCTCAGTCTGTCCGCCACAACATTGGACTCCTTGGAATGCGCATTGCAATGAAAAAGTGGATTGAAGAGATCTCCCATTCCCAAACTCTCATGGCCTCCCTGCCCAAGGGGTATGATCAGGATCCCCCCCTACTTGTTGATATACCAAATGACAGACATGTTGCCTGTTAGATACAATCGATCCCAGACTGAGGCAGTTGTGAAAGATTTGCAAAGAAAGTACTGCCCTCATCTCCATGACATTTATGTACAATTTGGTCTGTCATGGACCACGTACCTTGGACCAATCTTCCCTGACAATGCCACCCCACCCCAACAGGGAAGCATCCGTGGTCACTGTGGCTATAGGTGGGGGAGATAGGAGGTCATTTGTAAGCATCCATCACTAGATGATGTTTGCAGACTGGAATTAATCTGATGGGGACCGACAATGGATGATAACAGAATAGACCACTGGATCACTAGGATCCATTGGAGAACTCGCATGAAAAATCTTGCCAATGGTACCAGAAGAATGGCAGCCGACATGGATCCTAGGGCCTTCAGAACCAAGCGAGAAGGCAGAATTAGGGTATCTAGTAACAGTTGTACCTGTTGTCTCAATGATTTTATTCACTGCAGAGGCAGGGAAGCTATTTGTGCAGCTGTTTTCAATTGTGTCCCTGCAAACTCATCGTCCTGTACAGGGAACATCTTTGACTTTGCCAAATTCACTAACTCCTAGCCAATTGAGTTGTAGCAGAAACAGTCCTGAAACAGTTGATGCCTTGTGGGTGCGATCATGTGCAAATTGTCTAAGCACAGAAACACCTGGAATCCTTGCAGTTGAAGGTGGGCTGTAACCACTGCTGGGGGGGGGGGGGGTGCAAGTCCAAAGGGCAGTGCTCTGAATTGGTAATAATGGACTCCCAGCTGTAAAGCGCAGGTGTCTCCTGGAGCGCCTGTCTACTTGGATGACAATGTGTGTGTCCTGGAGATTTACAGAAAACATCTAATTTTCCTTGCCTAGCAACAGCAGTATGGACAGCACTGTAAAATTAGAAACTTCGACTTCTTTACAAATAAATTCAGACTGCTTAAATCGGTCGAAGGTCTCCTGTTATATTTGGCACCAAAAAGAAACGCAAGTAAGTTCCGCATCCTTAATGTTCGGTTAGGACCTCCTGGTTTACTCACGAGGTTCTTTCTGCAATGTAAGAAATTAACCTCATTAAGGAATTAGCAAATCGATGACATAGTGGCTAACTGGGGAGATACCTTCTTGAGGTCCTACTCAGACAAGGTCTCTACCACAGAGTTGGTGAATTCCTTGACCATATCCCTCTGGAGACACGTGAAGTGTGTCAAATAATTTAATGCCCTCAACAAAAGGTAGCTGAGGCATACATGCGCTTCCCTTGCCTGTCCAAAGCCAGAGACTCTTTATTCGGGGGATGAATAGTAGAGCTCTGCTCAGCTAGCTCCTTCTTAGTGGCTGCTGACACCACAATGGCACCCACCGGGACATCTTTACTCCAGTGTGGATGATCACTAGGGGGGCTGAGGTATTTGTCTGCTCACTTGGGAACTGGCTCCATGGTGTCCGTCTCCTTCCAGGCCCAGCAGGGGACCAGAACAATGAGCTTGTCTGCCTGTGGGATGACCCAGGACATAGATGGACCCATTCCGAAGTCCTCCAGAAACACAGACTCCTCAGAAAGAGGGGGTTGGGGCAACCAGCCACCCTTTTGTTTCAGGATTTCAAAAATATTTCCAAAGGAGACGTCGGGTGGAGATCAGGGGGACCCTTCTCTTTCATCGAAGTCAGTGTCTTCTGTCAACGACTCCAAAGGGGAGTCGAAGTGCTTCCTCTTGCACTGTCTCTTCCAATGAACCTCCTCTGTGGAAAACTCAGGAGAGGAATCTGAAGATGAGAACCCCTTGATGGGGCAGGCCTGGAAGCTCTCTTGGCGGGGCTAACTACAGACAGGATGAATGGGCACAAAGCTCGGTTCAGAGGGAGACTGAGTAGGATCCGGGGGATGAGGGGCCGGCTTCTCGTGGTCTTGAGAAAGGCCTCTATGCCATCTGAAAGGCAGATAAACCTGGAAAAGCTCCTCCCCTCTTGCAGCCACAGCTACCAAGGAATCAAGAAAGGAAAGAAAGAAGCCATCCCAGATCCAATGCCTCCAGATAGAACCAGGCCTGAACTGTCAGCTCCGAAAGAGTCGGAGCAGAGACCAACCCAGAGGAGTCTACACAGACATCTCGGGTCCAGGACCTGCTCTGAGGGCACTGGTCCAGAGTTAAGTGTGGGACAATGCTGGAGTCTAAGTAAGAAATTTTCCTCTCCAACGATAGACCACTCAGAAAATCTAGATCCTGAAGTTCCGAAACCAGAGGCTAAATTGAAAGCAGAGATTGAGATACAAGTGGTTAGAAAAACATTTTATATAGTCCACCTAATCATGAAGGGATTCACATCTAGATCAGGAGAGGTCATTGTGCCTCTTTACTCATCCCTCATCAGGCCCATAATTGAGTACAATGCCCCTTTTGGGATGTACCTTACCAGACACCTGCAGCAACTGGAAAGACCCCAAAAGTACCTCACCAAGAGGATCAAAGGGCTCAAACAGATGCCATATGCTGCCCGGTTAAAGAAACTCCAGCTCTACTCAGTGGCATACCGCCTGTTCAGAGGCGATCTTTGCCTGACGTATAAAGCCATGTCCAACCCAGAATTAATGGACATGCTGCACCTCAGAAAATCCAAATCCCATTGAGCTACGCGCTCGAGAGACTTGAACCTCAGCACTGAAATAAATAGGACATGCTGGAGGGACAGATTCATAACCCAGAGGCTCCCTTCACTCTGGAATAAAATCCCAGTCCAGGTTAGGCAAAGTCCCTCATTGACTCTCTTCAAGAGGAATCTTGATGAGTGGATGGGAGATCGTAGGTTTACCCCGGGTATCACTTCTGTGTCACTGTTAGACAGAGGCACTGTATACTAACCTCGAAAGGCATAGCAAAATAAATTTAAAATGGGTGGCGAAAGCCAAACACATTCTGGCTAGGCTTATAAATGCCCTAGGGCAGATAGCCTAGTAGGAACCTATGAACCTAAGAGCTGGAGCTCTCATGGACCCCACATAGGTCAGAAATACCAAAATCCCCAACTGAAACGAGCTTTGAGAAAACTCCGCATCATTCTGTCCTTGTCTGAGTGTGACAGCTGAGAGGATCTTGACGAGGCTGAAGAATGGGTAAACTTGACTGGGGATAGGCTGTTCCGCATGGTCGGGGCTGGAGAAGGAGACTTGCTCCGACCCAAGTATGACTTCTTGACCTCCTATTCGACTGTTTCAAACCAAAGGAGAATTTGCCCGGAGATGGAGGGCTCTGGATCCAAAAAACACCTAGGAACAGAGGAGCCACTCGTATCAGAGAGCAGTCGGATCTTAACGTGTACCGACTGTCGGATCCCAGAAACTTCTCGGATCCGAAGAGGCACAGAGATCAGTAGGATCCTAAGTGGTTGGATCCGATAATTTTGGTGCTTTTCTGGTACTGAAGACGTGGACCCCAGGGATGCTGAGTGGGTATGATTCTTAAGTTGATTTTGAGATAATTTTTTTACCTACCTCTGGAGTTCAAACTCCTGCTTCTAAGGAGCTTATTTCGACAATCAGCATGGGAATGGGATTAAAAGATGCACAGATGTCACAGTCTACCTCCAAATGTCTCGGCCCAAGACAATACACACACACACACCTCATGGGCAGTGACTGGAGAATCTTAAGCCCACAAGATGCACTCCTTTTAAACCCCGACACACACACACCCCCACCCACACACACACACACACACACACACACACACACACACACACACACACACACACACACACACACACACACACACACACACACACACACACACACACACACACACACACACACACACACACACACACACACAAAAAAAAGCTGGCAAAAACAATTGACTATTTCTACCACAAGAAAGGGAATTTTTTTTTTGTAAACAGCTAAGAAAGAGAGAAAAAGGGAATTAATGGTTACAGAAGAAAACACAGAGGGGGAGAGGCAGACAATCCCAACGCCAGCTAAAACGGGAGGGGACAAAAGATAGAATGCATTAATACTAGTTAAAGAGTAAAGGAAGAGATTCACTACAGAAAAGGAAAATATCACTTGTCTCTAGCTGAGGCTACGGACTTGCGTCTGAGTTGGAAAGTGGCAAACGAGATCTGAGGGGTTACAGGAGGAGTGTGGAATTACGGGAGAGGGAGGAGCTTGAGGCTCGGATTACAATTCTTGAGAAGTGACAGGGTCAGATCAGTAGACCCAGCAGTGAGGCAGAATGAAATGGACAACATCAGATATAAAAATTAAACACAGAAACCCCCTTACATATCTGTTTCACCAAATACCAGATGCTCCTGCAATGACATATCCATGGGGCTGAGGACATTTCTCTGTTGATCCCAAAGGTTATTTGTTGCAAAAAATTCACAGATGAGAAATAATACTCACATAAAACAAATAAATCTACCTCAATTCTTTGCTGCTGACTTGCTTATTAAATTATACACCATGGGAAATAATGCAGCAGTTGTTCTGAAAGGTACTCAAAAAGGAAAACGAATGAAGCCATCCTTTAAGCTAGCTGGTTAGATGAGATGCATCTATGTAGCAGTAGGGAGCATCCCACCTGAGTAACAAAGACAGCACTGTGTGAGTGACCAAGTAACTGAAATGAAGAAAACTGATGAGGCATGATGTGATGCACTCGTGCACTCAACCAGACAATCATCTATCCATCCATCCACAACACCTTTTCCTATTGGGCATAGGGTCAGGGTGTCACTTCAGTGCCAATCTTCTACAGCCAAGGTTTATACCACCAGGTGGCTAGCCTTGCCACAGTAGTTTTACACCACACATTCACACACACTCCCACAGCTATAGCCAGTTTAAAGTGGCAATCCACATACTGCATGTCTTTGGAATGTGGAAGGAAACTGGAACACCCAGAGGAAGCCCTTTCAAAATGCAGGGAGGACATGCAGATTCCACACATAAGGTACACCAGCTGACAATCAAATCTGGAGAACCCCTTGCTGTGTGGTGACTACACTACCTGCTGCGCCACTGCATTTTACATTTAATAGACTACACAGCAACAAATTTAGGACAAAGAACAGAAAAAAAAATATGAAGTGCTGAAATGCCATTTTATCCAATGTGTACATAGTGTTTAAGTATACATAAATATGTAATATATATATATATATATATATATATATATATATATACACACACACACACCGTACATAATATAATATAACCCTGCTTTTCTTAAAGTCTCTGTTTAAACAAGAAACAGCAGTGGTATGGTGCAATGCAGGAGGAGGAGGAAAATGTTAGTAGTGCCATAGGTACAAGCATGGATGAATACAGAAAACAGAGCTTCTGGGAAGGGGTGAAATATGGAAGACAAATTATTCCACATTCATCATTATTCAGGAGGGATACCAATTCATCTCGGCAGACATTATAAAGAAAAGCTGCCAAGTTTATTCCTTTTGGGAGAGCCAAGGAAACACCAATGAAATAATTACGCAAGGACCATTAACAGGTTTCCTGACAAGGTAGTGAGACCACAGACTACAGCAGCATTCAAGTGTGGCTGGAAAGTACAGTTGTGTACACTTGCCATAAATGTAGATGTTAGAGTGAATTCACTGTTGCAGTCATCACCTGTGGGGTTATCCCAGCTGTGGCAGCCCTCGGCTGGCCCGAATACCAGAGTCAATGTTTTTCTGCATTGGCTGCTGTCACTTGCTGACTGAAGTCAGGTCATCCGTGCTACAAAACAAGGCAACCAACACCATTACATCAGTTTTTCTTGCCTTAACCAATCAGAAGCCCAAGGAAATATGGTAAAATGGTCCTGATGTCTAAAAGCCACCGTGAGAAGCACGTCTCCCTAAAGAAAGATAAAAGGAGGAAGTACAGATGTGTACACTTACCATAAATGTAGACTGAGTGTATTCACTGCTGCAGTCATCATACTTGGGTTATCTGCCTGCAGATAGCTTTCAGTCGGCCCAAATATCAGAGACTTAGTATTTCTGCATCGGTTGCTGTCGCTCCAGGACTGACAGGGGGTATAAAAACCGGCAACCGATGCCATTACATCAGTTTCTTGCCCCAAATTTCAGGAGCCCCCAATAGGGAGCTAAGCTATGGTGGGAAAATCACCACCAGTAAAAAGTAAATACCAACACCCCTGCAAGGGGAGAGTAATATACACACAGAGGAGAGAGAGAGACAGAGACAGAGAGAGACAGAGAAGGGAGCTGGAGGGAGGGGAAACCAGGACTGCAACAGTGAACAAACTCGAACATCTATATTTATGGTAAGTGTACACAACTGTACGATGATCTTAGTGTTTCACTGTTGCATCATTACACTTGGGTGGATTCTCAAAGCCGAAGAAAGGGTGGAGGCAGTCAAGAAGAGTACAGGCTGGCTAGTATGCCCTACAGGACTGGAGTTGCAAAACCCGCCCTGGATTGGGAAAACAGAGGCAGGTGGTAATGCTTGGTGAATTTGTGTATAGAACTCCAGGGAGCAGCCTCTAGAATGTCCCTGGTAGGGACTCCCCTGAGGAATGCTGTAGAGGAAGAAGTTGCCCTAGTGGAATGTGTTCTCACCCCCTGAGGGGTTGGTTTCCCATGGTGTTTGTGGCAGAAATGGATACAGTGTGCTACCCATTTGGAAATTGGATGTTTTGAAATGGCCTTGCCCTCTGCCCCTTGTGCAAAACTGAGTAATAACTGGTCATATTGCCTGAAGGGTTTAGTCCTACCCAGGTAGAATCTGAGCTGTCTGTGCACGTCCAAGGAGTGCAAGATCCTTTTCCCTTTACTTTGAGGATTAGGAAAGAAGGTTGGCAAATGGATAGATTGGTTGAGAGCCACACTGGACATCACTTTAGGCATAAAGGAAGGTCAGTCCTGAGGGAGACCCTGTCAGCATGGAAAACAATGAAGGGTTCCACAGCCATAAGTGCTTGTAGCTCAGACACTCTTCAGGCTGAAGTGATGGAAAACAGCATTGCTTCTGGCCAAGAGAGGAATTTTAACTCTGCTGACGCTGCAGGCTCAAAAGGGGGTAGTGTGAGCTTTTCCAGTACAAAGTTAAGGTCCCAAGCAGGGGTGGGTGCTCTCCTTGGTGGCCTTAAGTTGTTTGCCCCTCTCAGGAACTGTTTGATGAGTGGGTGAGAGAAGAGGGGTGGCTCAGAGTTGTAATGAGCCAAGATGGCAGAGGCATGGATCTTAATGGAGAAGGATAGGCCTCTGTGGAGTAGATTTGCTAAGTAATCCAGGATTAGAGGTAGGGAGGGCAGAGTTGTGTCCTCTCCTTTAGATCAAATCCAGGAGCAATACCTTTTCCACTTATCAGCATAGGATTTCCTTGTACTGGGCCTTCTGGCTTCAAGAATGATGTCCAGCACCTGCTTGCTTAGGCTGGTCACTGGGGGAGAATTCAAGGAATAAGACAGACTGCAAAATTCGGGGTTTGCAGTTGCAGATGCAAGATCTGTCCCCCCTGCTGAATAAGCAGGGTCAGGTTCCAGGGTAGGTGCCAGGGTGGCACTGGTGACAGGCTGTGCAGTAGTGGGTACCAGTGCTAGCGTGGCTAGTCCGGGGCAATCAGGATCGTCCTTGGTCTGTCCTGCCTTACCCTGAGCAATATTCTTGAGAGAAGGGGCAGAGAGAGAAATGCATAGATTGAGAGGTTTACCCACTGGAAGGATAGGGCATCCACTTTCCAGGCCCTGCTGTGAGGTGTCCTGGTGCAGAATTTGCTGAGCTGGTGATTGCAGGGGGAGGCAAAGAGCTCCACCTCTGGGGTCCCCCATTTCTGAATCAGAAGGCTGAAGGTGCTTTGCTCTAATTACCACTCGTGTGGGTCTAGGAGATTTCTGCTTAAGTCGCCTGCCAGTGAGTTTTGTTTGCCTGGCAGGAACTGAGTTGTCGATGAACCTGCATGTCCAAGGCCGTGTTCCACAGGGCCATGGCTAGCCCCCCTGCTTGTTGATGTACCACATAACTGTGGTGGTGTCTGTTTTTATTAGCAGGGGGGTCCTGGTGAGAGTGGGGATCTGAAAGATGTTAGAGCGTGCTGAACAGCTAGCATCTCTTTCTGGTTGATGTGCAGATGAATTTGACTTGGACTCCAGATGCCCTGAATGCACTTGTTGTCCAGGTGTGCCCCCCAGGCATAGTCTGATGCGTCTGTGGTTAGGGTCTGGGCGGCATGGGGTTGAATAAAGGGAAGTCCCTTGTCGTGGTTGCATGCTGCTGCCCACCAAAGAAACTCTGTCCTTAGAGAAGGTATGATAGGAATGACAGTTTTCAGGTCCTGAGAATGTTGGCACCAAAGACTTTAAGTACCACTGAAGTTTCCTCATATGCAGTCTGCAATTAGGAATTAGCAGGATGCATGAGGCCATGAACCCTAGGGCCTGCAGGATTTTCTTTGCGGAGAGCTGGGTTCTAGTGGCCATATGAGTGAAGTAGTCTGTCAGATAGGCTTATTTTTCTGGAGTAAGGAATGCCATCTGGGATGCTGTGTCCAAGCTTGCTCCCAGGAATACAATCTTTTGACTGGGGACTAGTTCTGATTTCTTTTCATTGATGGTGTACTCCAGGGAGGGTAAAAGGTTTTTTACAAATGTCAGGTGCTGCAACAGCATTTCCTGACTGTCTGCCTGAATCGGGCAGTCTTCCAAGTACGGGTAAATTTGAAATTTCTTCTGTCTGCAGTAGGCAATGGCTGGAGCCAGGCATTTTGTGAATACTCTAGGAGCAATGGATAAGCCAAAGGGAAGTGCAGAGAAGGTACAGATGTGTACACTTACCATAAACATAGACGTTAGAGTGTATTCACTGTTGCAGTCATTACATTTGGGTTATCTGCTTGCAGTAGACCTCAGTCGGCCTGATTAACAAATTCTTAGGTCCTGCGTCGGTTGCTGTCCCTTCTTCCATGACGTCAGGTCGTCAGGGGTATAAAACATGCAGCCGACGCCATTACATCAGTTTTTCTTGCCCCAGATGTCAGGTGCCCCCTTAATGGGAAGCAATTAAATCTATAAATACAAGGATATACCTCCAACTAAAAAGCAAATACACCAAAAAGCTTTTTGAGCATAGTAAGTGAGAGTAGAGGTATAGCCAAAAGAAGAAAGGGGGCTGGAGGGAGGGTAACCAGGACTGCAACAGTGAATACACTCGAAAGTACAGTTTTGTACCTACCATAAATGTAGATGTCCGATAGGTATGCAGTCCTAACATATGGGTTGTCCTGCCTCAGGCAGCCCTTCGGTCGGCCAGATTCCAAAGTCTGGGTCTGGCCTCGGCTGATGTCGCACTTCACCCGACGTCATAGCTGCTGGGGTATAAAGGCATCAGCCGACGCCATTTTCCTCAGTGTTTCTTGTCCCAGATGCCAGGTGCCCTCTAGGAAGGCTAAATTTGGATAAATGCAGATAATTCCAAACAGCAGAAAGCAAAATATATATATACATATATACATACAAACAAATACACCATAACAGATTCCCCCAGCTAGCTAAAAGAGGGGTAAGTACCCTAGGAATACCACAGAGGGGAAGGAGGGTGGGTAATCCTGACTGCAGATGCATACCTATCGGACATCTACATTTATGGTAGGTACAAAACTGTACTATGTCCTTCAAGGATGCATCTGCAGTCCTAACATATGGGTAGAATACCATTGCCAAACTGGGGAAGGAGGCACTAAGATAATGATGGTGTAGTTAAGATCCCTTGCAAAACAGCAGTTTCAAAACCTGCTCGGGATCTGGAGTATAAAGGAAGATTATAATGCTTGGCAAATGTATGCACGGAGCTCCAAGTAGCAGCTTCTAAAATGTCTTTAGTAGCCACTCCTCGTAGGAAAGCTGTAGTGGTGGCTGTAGCTCTTGTGGAGTGAGGCCTGATATTTTCAGGAGTTGTCTTTCCATGAAAAGAGTAGCAAAATCTAATGCAATTTCCTATCCATTTTGAGATTGTCTGTTTTGAAATTGCTTTTCCTTGCACTCCTGTTGCATATGCTACCAGAAGCTGGTCAGTTTTTTCTGCTGGCCTTAGTTCTGTCCAGATAGTAGCGTAATTGTCTGTGCACATCCAAGGTATGTAGTAGTCTTTCCCCCCTGTTCTGTGGGTTGGGGAAGAATGTAGGTAAATGAATAGCTTGGTTCAATGATACCCTGGAAACCACTTTTGGCATAAAAGTAGGATTAGTTCTCAGAGACACTCTATCTTGATGGAAGATAAGGAAAGGCTGTACTGCCATTAATGCCTGTAACTCAGATACCCTTCTTGCTGAAGTGATTGCTAGCAGGAATGCAGTTTTCCAAGATAAGAACTGTAAGTCTGCTGTTGCTGCTGGTTCAAAAGGGGGAAGTGTTAATTTTTCCAGCACAAAGTTGAGATCCCATGTAGGTAGAGGTGGTTTCCTTGGAGGCTTTACGTTTTTGATTCCTCTCAAGAACTGCCTGAGTAGAGGATGAGAGAAGACAGGAGGATCCATGTTGTACTCTGCTGAAATTGCTGATGCATGAATCTTAATGGAGGAGTAGGACAGGCTAAGTATTCCAGGATGTGTGCTATGTTTGCCAATGAGACATTTTCTCCCTTTGCTGCACACCAAATGAGGTATCGTTTCCATTTGGCTGAATAGGTTTTCCTTGTGGAGGGTCTGCGTGCCTCCAGGATAATGTCCTTAACCCTCGGAGATAAATCTGGTTGATTTTGTTTTATGCAATATTCCAAGCAGTTAGCTGCAGTGTTTTCAAGTTTGGATGCAGGGTCTTGTAGTTGTTCTGTGTTAGAAGTAAGGGACATAGAGGTAGAGGCCATGAGTGTGCCCAAGACATGCTTCTCAGTAGCGGGTACCAATGTTGTCTTGGCCAGTCTGGAGCCATCAGGATTACCTTTGGCTGTTCCTCTCTGATCTTCAGTAGGACTTTGTACATCAAAGGAAGAGGTGGAAATGCATATGCTGTCAGGTTTTTCCAGCTGAAGGAAAGGGAGTCCACCCTCCAGGCAAGTGGGTGGTATACTCTTGAGCAGAATTTCTTCAATTGGTGGTTGTGTGGGGAGGCGAACAGGTCTATCTCTGGCATTCCCCATTTCTTTGTTATGGTTTTGAAGATATCCGGATGCAGCATCCATTCATGAGCATCCGTGGTAGTTCTGCTTAAGGTGTCTGCTAGTGAATTTTCTTTTCCTGGTACAAATCTGGCCTGCAGTTGAATGTTGAGATTCAGGGCCAAATTCCACAGGTCCATTGCCATCCGGCATAGAGGATATGAGTGTGTACCTCCCTGTTTGTTGATGTACCACATGACTGTGGTATTGTCCGTCCTTATCAGCAGGTGACCTTGTTGGAGGAATGGTCTGAATGCCTGGATTGCATGTTTCACTGCCAGCATCTCCTTTAGATTTATGTGTAGATTCAGCTGGTCTTGGGACCATAGGCCTTGTATACACTTGTCCTCCATGTGTGCCCCCCAGCCTAGATCTGAGGCGTCCATGGTGATGGTCTGGCTGGGATGTGGTTTGTGGAAAGGCAATCCTCTGTTTATCTGGCAGGCCTGAGCCCACCACAGGAATTCTTTTATCAGGCATGGAATTATTGGAATCTGGGCTTCTAGACTGCGCTTGTGTTGAGACCATACATTCCTTGGGTACCATTGCAACTTTCTCATATGCAGCCTGGCATGCGGGATCAAGATTATGCAGGATGCCATGTAACCCAGGGCTTGCAGGACTTTCCTTGCAGTAAGCTGAGTTTGTGTTGTTAATGCCATGAAATAGACTGGTAGTTGCTTTTGTTTTTCCTCTGTTAGAAAAGCCATCTGAGTTGTTGTATCCAGTTCTGCACCCAAAAATGTTATCCTTTGGGATGGTACTAGCCTTGACTTTTGAATGTTGACTGTGTATCCCAAGGCTTACAACAGTTGTATGACATTTGCCAAATCTTTTGTTAATTTTGTCTTGTTGTCCGCTTGTATTAGGCAGTCGTCCAGGTATGGGTAAATTTGAATTCCCTGAAGCCTGCAATGAGCAATTACTGATGCCAGGCATTTCGTGAATACTCTGGACGCAGTAGATAAGCCAAAGGGCAATGCTGAGAATTGATAATGCTCTGATCCTGCAAGAAATCTGAGGTGTCTTCTGCAATCTGGTCGTATAGGGACGTGCAGGTATGCCTCCTTGAGATCTAGAGTCACCAGCCAAGACTCCTTGCCCAGCATGGGAAGAAGTTGCTGGAGGGTCAGCATTTTGAATTTTGGAACAATGAGGTATGTGTTCAGTGCGGGCAAGTCGAGAATAGGTCTCCATTGATTTTCTTTTCTTGGTACAAGGAATAGTCTGGAGTAAAATCCTTGGCCTTGTTCCATAGGTGGTACCTTTTCTATAGCTCTCATCCTTAGTAAGTTGTTGATTTGCTTTAGAGCCTCTGTTTTTTGGCTTGGTGGAAGGTTTGGCATTCCTGTCTTTTGGTAGAGTGTGGAAGTGAAACCTGTAGCCCTTGTCTATTGTTTGTAAAGTCCATTTGTCTCCTGTAATGCAATGCCAGTTGTCTGAAAATAAGGCTAGCTTTCCGCCCAAGGGTACTTCCAGTTGTTCCCTGGTAGGCGGAATCAGAGCCAAGTCATTGTGTCTGTCCTGTGGAAGTGGTTGTAGTTGCAGCTGTGGCAGCACTTCTCTGGTTGGCAGGTTGCCACTGACATCCCCTGTAGGCACCCCTAGATTGACCTCTGCCTCTTGGGTGTCTATTTCTGCCTCTCTGTGCTCTGGAGGTGTCTGGAAAGGACCAATTCTTCGAAGGCCAATTTCTGCTAAACCTCGGAGGTTGGACCTGTAAAAATCCTTGACTGTTTGGACAGATTTTGCTTTTCTTCCACTTTCTTTAGAACCTCCTGTGCAGGGGAGCCAAACAAACTTTGTTTCTCCATAGGAGCATCCAGGAGTTTTGACTTAACATGGTCTGGTAAGGATTGCTCTTTTAACCAGGCATGCCTTCGAATCACTGCTCCAGTCATAGCTGATCTAAAGGAAGCCTCCAGTGCATCATAGCCACATTTTAAAAAATGATTACTGACCTGCTGAGAGTTATGTACCAAATCCTGAAGGGACTTGCTTAGGTTCAGGAGAGGACAGTTTTTTATTTAGCTGGTCTAACAAAAATTCCTGGTACTGAATCATGTGAAATTGACAGTTTAAGGCCCTGGCCGAAAGAGTAGCAGATGTATAAACCTTTTTATCCCATCTCTCTAATGCTCTAGATTCCCTTTCGGAGGGAAGAGGGTTTTTGGCAGAGGCAGCTGCCACACCATTAGGGCCCTGTGAAATGGTTTCTGGGTCTGCAACATGAGCCTTATACAAGTGGTAGTGTGTGTCCGGGACCCTGTAATATCGGTCAGGCTTGGCAGGGGCCGGAGGAAGAGAATCAGGCGCAGTACTGGCATTATATGCATCATCAACAACTGATAGTACTGGAGGAATGGCTAAAGGCCTATGCTGTGGCAAGTGTAAAAAAGTCCTTAGCCTTTTCCTTGAATCTGAAAAATCCTGGCCCTGCCATTGGAAGTGTTCCCTCAGAGTGTAGGGTTTCCCCAAAAGAAAATTCTTCAGGAGGAGAAGCAGAAGGAATGGAGTCTTCTGCATCAGAATCCTCATAAGGAGAATATGGGCCTTCCTGATGGTCAGAAATATCTGAGTCATCCGAGGAATAGTCTGTAGAGACAGGTTCAGGGGGTTCAGTCCTAGGCCTCTTATCTGGAGGAGGTTGAGAGGCCCTGTCTGGGTGAGGTTGGGATCCCCTGATCAAAGAAATAAGATCCTCAGCCAGGCTGAGTATCTGGGAACTAGAGGTAGGCCTGTGTGAGGGAGCTTTTGTAGGTAAGGCCTTAGAAGATTTGGCTGCTTTAGCCCTGGAAAAGGCCTCGATAGACATAGAAGCAGGGGGTCTAGCAGCCCCACGTGCAGGAGTAGAGATGTCTAAAGGAATAGTGTCTGACAAATCCTGGGTGCCTGCTTCTGTAGCAGTAATTTCAGTAGCCGATTCAACCATGGTCTGTGAGGCCTCTGTTATTGGAGGCATGCTTTCGGCCGAAGGGAGAACCGAGGACTCTGTTTCAGCCGAAACAGAGACACTCGCAGTTGGCCTAACCGTGGTTTCAGCCGAAACCGCGGGTCGCGAGTGTCGGTCCTTTTCCTTGCGCTTTTTAGCTAATTGTGTAGTCGGAGTCTCCGACGGCATTTTATATGCAAAAGCGGGACCAAAAAACTCTTCTGCAAACTCCGACCGACGTCTAAGCGTCTGTCGGTTGAAGGAAGCACAGGCTAGACAAGCTGATACGTCGTGGTCTGGGCCTAAGCAAGGAAGGCAGTAAGAGTGGAAATCCTTATGAGGTATTTGTTTCCCACAAGTTAAACAATTACTTACTTTGTCTGACATCGACTGAGGCAAGAGAGAGTCCCCAACGGGGTACTTAGCTTTTTAGAAGTCTTCGGTAGTAGAAATCTCTGGATCTGACCGACCGGCACTTGCGAACAGCTTCTGCTTCGGGCACCGCGCGGCAAGAAAGACAGAGGAAAATGGCGTCGGCTGATGCCTTTATACCCCAGCAGCTATGATGTCGGGTGAAGTGCGACATCAGCCGAGGCCAGACCCAGACTTTGGAATACGGCCGACCGAAGGGCTGCCTGAGGCAGGACAACCCATATGTTAGGGCTGCAGATGCATCCTTGAAGGACATCATCTACATTTACGGTAAGGGTACACAACTGTACTAGGTTCTTCGTGTTTCACTGATGCAGCCATTACATTTGGGTAGATTCACAAAGCTAAAGTTGGGAGGAGGAATTTAAATAGAATTAGGATCAGCTATAAGGCCCTGCAAGACTGCAGTGGCAAAACCAGCTCTGGATTTAGAGAAAATTGGCAAATGATAATGCTTGGTGAAAGTACGTACAGAACTCCAGGTAGAGGCTTCTAGGATGTCCCTAATAGGGACGCCCTGAGAAAGGCTGTAGAGGGAGATGCAGCCCTGGTTGAATGGGGTCTGATGCCCTGTGGGATAGGTTTTCCATGGTGCTTACAGCAGAAATGAATGCAGTGGCCTATCCATTTTGAAATGGTTTGTTTTGAAATAGATTTCCGCTCTGTCCCTGCAGCAAATGCCACCAGCAGTTGTTCAGATTTCCTTTGAGGTTTAGTCCTGTCCAGGTAGAATCTAAGCTGTTTGTGCACATCTAAAGAGTGCAGTATCTGTTCCCCTTTGTTCTGTGGGTTAGGAAAGAAGGCAGGCAAATGAATGGACTGATTAAGAGCCACAATGGATACCACCTTGGGCTTGGAGGGATTGGTTCTGAGGGACATCCTGTCCGCATGAAAGATGATGAAAGGTTCCACTGCCATAAGGTCCTGTAATTCAGATACCCTTCTTGCAGAAGTGATTGCTAAAAGGAAAGCTGTTTTCCAGGAAAGACATTTTAAATTTGCAGTAGCAGCTGGCTCGAATGGAGGAAGGGTGAGTTTCTCCAAGATAAAGATAAGATCCCAGGCTGGAGTTGGAGCTCTCCTGGGTGGCCTTAAATTTTTGGCCCCTCTGAGGAGTTGCTTGAGCAGTGGGTGAGAGAAGAGAGGAGGCTCTGTGCTATAATGAGCTGAAATGGCTGAGGCATGAATTTTGATGGAGAAGGACAAGCCCTTATGAAGCATCTCAGTTGTAGAACCGGAGGTAAATTGGGCACTGCTGCATTCATTCCTTGAGAATGGTTCCAGGTACAAAATCTTTTCCATTTTGCAGCATAAGATTTTCTAGTACTAGGTCTCCTTGCCTCTAAAATGATATCCATCACTGATTTACTGATTTACTGAGGGATGATAAAGGAGAGATTAGGTAATTAGCCAGGCTGCTAGGTTCAGGGTTTGCAGCTGAGGGTGCAGAATCTGGTTCTCCTGCTGTCACAACATGGAAGGAGTCTGAGATAGGTGCCATGGAGCTAAGCGTGACACACTGCGCAAGAGTGGGGTATCAGTGTTGGCGAGGCCAGTCTGGTGCAATTAAAATAGTCCTTGGTTTGTCCTGTTTGATCTTTAGCAATACCTTGGAGAGCAGAGGCAGAGGAGGAAAGGCATACACTTACAGGTTTTTCCAGCTGAAGGATAGAGCATCCACTTTCCAAGCTAGCTTGTGGGGAATCCTTGTGCAAAATTTGTCCAGTTGATGGATCTGGGGGGAGGCAAACAGGTCTATGTCTGGGCTCCCTCATTTGCTTGTCAACATGTTGAAAATACTTGGTTCCAATTTCCACTTGTGTGGGTCCATGAGGTTTCTGCTTAGTCCGTCTGCCAATGTATTTAGTTTTCCTGGCAGGAATTGAGCTTGTAGACTCACTTGGTAGCTCATGGCTGTGTTCCACAATGCCATGACTAGTCTACAGAGGGGGTAAGAATGTGTACCCCCTGCTTGTTTATGTACCACGACAGTGGTGTTGTCCGTCTTTACCATTAGTTGTCCTGGAAGAATGTGGTCCTTGAAGGCTGTCGGAGCATTCTGTACAGCTAACATTTCCTTCTGATTTATGTGCAGGTGCATTTAACTTGGGTTCCTTTTGCCCTGAATGCACTTCCCTGCCAGGTGAGCCCCCCATGCATAGTCTGATGCGCTTGTTGTTAAGATTTGGGTGGCAGGGGGTAATGTGAATGGTAATCCTCTGTTTTGGTGGTAGGCCTCTGCCCACCAAAGGAAATCTAGGCGTATGCAAGGTATGATGGGAATCCTTGCTTCTAGATCCTGTGAACGTTGACACCATAGGCTTTTGAGACACCATTGTAGTTTCCTCATATACAGCCTTGCACATGGAATTAGAAGAATGCAGGAGGCCATGAACCCCAAGGGTTGCAGTATTTGCCATGCAGATAACTGGGTTTTTGTGGCCACTTGTTTGAATTAGGATGTCAAAAGAATCAGTTTCTCTGGCGTGCAGAAAGCCATCTGGGAAGTTGTATTCAAGCTTGCTCCCAGGAATATAATTTGTCGACAGGGTACCAGGTGTGATTTCTTTTCGTTTATGGTGAACCCCAGACAAGTCAGTACCCTTTGAACAAAGGCCAGGCAATTCAAAAGAATGTCCTGGCCTTCTGCCTGAATTAGACAATCGTCCAGGTATGGGTATATCTGAATATTTCTTTGCCTGCAAAATGCAATGCCTGGAGCTAGGCACTTTGTGAATACCCTGGGTGCAGTAGATAAGCCAAAGGGCAGTGCGAAGAACGGACGGTGCATGTAGCCTGCTTTGAAGCGTAGGTATCTTCTGCAAGACTCCCTGATAGGGATGTGCAGGTATGCCTCTTAAGTCTAGTGTTGCCAACCATGTATCTTTGCCTAGCATAGGAAGCAGCTGGTGAAGAGTCTGCTTTTTGAATTTTGGAATCACCAGAAAGGTATCTAAAGTAGAAAGGTCCAGGATAGCATGCCATGTATGGCCTTTTCTGGGTACCAGGGAATGTCTTGAATAGAAACCTTGACCCTTTTCCTCATCTGGTACCAGCTGAATAGCCCCCATGTTTGAGAGAGAGAGTACTTGATTTTGGGCCTCTGCCCACTGATTTGGGGGTAGATCTGGCCACCCGCTTGGTGTTGGTAACGTGTGGAAGTGAAATCTGTATCCTTGGGACACTATATTTAAAACCCATTTGTCCTGGGTAATGAGTTCCCAATTTTTGGCCTGCAGACCAATCTTTCCACCTAAAGGAGCATTCAGTTGGGAAGTGCTTGGAAGTTTTAAAAGTAAGTAATTGAGACAGTTTTCCATAGGAGGAAGAGTCTTACTACTCTCAGATTTGGGTGCAGAAACCCCCTACTGCTTATTCTTGTGTGCCCCTTGGGACTGAATCCTGGGGTTTCTGCTGTCTGGGTTTGGCTTGAGAAGACCTGGAAGGGGCTGGAAAGGACAAATTTTTAGAGGGCCAGTGCCTACTAAATCTAGGAGGCTGAACTTGTAAGAAATTTTTAACAGTTTGCATAGATTTAGCTTTATCTTCCATCTTTTTAAGAACTTCCCTAGCCTCGTTGCCAAACAGGCAGTCCTGATTTAAGGGAGCATCCGACAATTTAGCTTTAACATGATCAGGCCAAGATTGCTCCTTACGCCAATCATGCCTTCTGAGCACAGACCCAGTAATAGCAGCCCTGCAAGATGCTTCTAATGAATCAAATCCACATTAAACAACACTCTAGCAATAGGACTGGACCAGAAGCCAAAACTCAGAAAGACAACCAATTCTTGGTATAAAACAGACTGCTCCAAAACTTGTAGTCCATATAATAAAAATGTATTCCAAAGGTTCACGAACAAACGTTCTACACAACCACAATGGTGCGACAGTACAACGATAATCCCAACAGCAAAAGTTAGTGCTTTCTTCTGCACTCTATTGTCAGACTTTCAAACTGTGGTTTCCCTTCACCACTGCTCTTTTATACAATAATATCTAATTAACATTTAAAAACACAGATACATAAAATAGTTACTTCCTTAAACGTAAAAATGAATTATAGATATAATTAAGACAAATGCCAAACAAATACATACTCGGACACATTGTTTTAAAATTTTACAGCTGGTGTCATATGTATTTCTATAATTTTCTAGCTCTATGTTTTAAAAAGTACAGTTGTGTACCTACCATAAATGTAGATGTTCGAGTGTATTCACTGTTGCAGTCATTACAATTGGGTTATCCTCCTGGCAGGCTACCCGCAGTCGGCCTGAATTCCAAAGTCCTGGTCCGGCGTCGGTTGCCGTCACCTCCTCCCTGACATCAGTGCGACAGGGGTATAAAAGATGCAGCCGACGCCATTTTGTTCAGTTTTTCTTGCCCCAGATGTCAGGTGTTCCAAAAAGGGTAGGCTAATTTATGCCAATAAACATGCATGCAGTAAAGTAAAACTCTACCTTCATCTACAAGCAAATACACCACATAGGTTGTATAGAATAGAGAAATACAGGTAAGACCCAGCAAAGGAAAGGGGGATGGCGGGTGGGTAACCTGGACTGCAACAGTGAATACACTTGAACATCTACATTTATGGTAGGTATACAACTGTACTATGCTCATCGTGTTTCACTGCTGCAGTCATTATAACTGGGTTGAATCCCAAAGCTAAGGTTGGGTGGCTGGGGCTAAATTGGATTAGGAGAGGCTATGAGGCCCTGCAGAACTGCAGTGGCAAAGCAGAACTGCAGTGGCAAAGCCTGCCCTGGATTTAGAGTGGAGACGTAAGTGATAGTGCTTTGTAAAAGTGTGCACTGAACTCCAAGTTGCAGCCTCTAAGATGTCTTTGGTTGGTACTCCTCTGAGGAAGGCTGCTTAAGTGGCTGCTGCTCTGGTTGAATGTGGCCTAATGCACTTAGGCACTGATTTGCCATGTTGTGCATAGCAGAACCGAATGCAGTGGCCTATCCACATTGAAATAGTCTGCTTTGAGATAGCCTTTCCTTGTGATCCTGCAGCATATGCCACTAGTTGTTATTCAGTCTTTCTGAAAGCTTTGGTTCTGCCCAAGTGGAAGCGTAGCTGCCTGTAAATGTCCAAAGAAAGCAGAAGTCTCTCACCCTTCTTCTGTGTGTTTGGATAAAAGGTAGGCAAATGAATTGTTTGATTCAGGGCCACACTGGACACTACCTTAGGCATAAATGTCGGGTTTGTCCAAAGAGAAACCCTGTCCGGATGGAAAATGATAAAAGGTTCCACAGCCATGAGTGCCTGTAACTCTGAGATTCGTCTTGCAGAGGTTATTGCTAGCAGCAGAACTGTTTTTCAGGATAAGAATTTTATATCAGCTGTAGAGGCTGGCTCAAAAGGAGGCAGTGTGAGTTTTTCCAAGACATAATTTAGGTCCCATGTAGGTATTGGTGCTCTCCTTGGAGGTCTTATGTTTTTGGCCCCTCTGAGGTACTGCCTTCGTAATGGATGAGAAAAAATAGGTAGTTCTGTATTGTAATGAGCTGAAATGGCAGATGCATGAATCTTAATTGATGAAAAGTATAGGCCTTTGTCCAGCATCTCAGTTAAGTATTGCAAAATCTGAGGAATATTTGGTAGAATTGTGTCAATTCCTTGTGCCTGGTTCCAAGCACAGAATCGCTTCCATTTTTTCTGCATAAGATTTTCTGGTGCTAGGCCTCCTGGCCTCCAAAATAACATCCATCACTGCTTTAAAGAGAGGCTTGTTTTGAATAGTTACATTATCCGCCATGCTGCCAGATTTAAGGTCTTGAGTTGGCTGTGCAGGATCTGACTGTTTTGTTGGGTCAATAAGTGGGTCAATAAGTGAGTAATTTGAGGTAATGTCCAGGCTGGGCAGAGACAAGTTATTTAGGATTGGGTACCAGTGCTGGCAGGGCCAGTCTGGGGCAATCCGTATAATTCTTGGCTTCTCTTGTCTGACCTTTAGGAGTACCTTGGGGAGGAGAGGCAGTGGGGGAAAGGCATATTCTTCCAGCTGAAAGATAGAGCATCCACTTTCCATGCTTGCTTGTGACAAGTCCTTGTGCAGAATCTCTGTAGTCAGCAGTTGTGAGGGGAGGCAAATAGATCTATGTCCGGGCATCCCCAGTTCCTTATCATGTTGAAGACTTGTGGATCAAATTTCCACTCGTGGGGATCCATTACGTTTCTGCTTAGTTCATCTGCCACAGTATTTATCCTTCCTGGCAGGAACTGTGCTTGCAGATGTACTTGGTAAGTCAGTGCTGTGTCCCACAAGTTCATGGCTAGCCTGTAGCCTTGTGACACTATATTCAGGACCCATTTGTCCTGGGTGATCATGTGCCAATTTTGTGAAAAAAGTGCTAGTTTTCCCCCTAAAGGAGCTGCCAGAAGATAAGTGCTTGGTGCTGGCAGGGGAAAGTCATTGAGACCGTTTCCTGTATGGTTGTGATTTATCTTCTCCGCTTTTGGAGGTAGAAGCACCCCATTGTTTAGAACTGTATGAGCCCTGGGGCTGGGTCTGCCTCTTTGTGGCCTGTCTGACACTGGAAAGGACGAATTCTTTGCAGGCCAGCTCCTGCTAAATCTGGGAGGTTGTACCTGTAAGAAATCCTTGACTGTTTGCATAGATTTAACTTTGTCCTCCATTTTCTTCAACACCTCTTCTGCTTTAACACCAAACAATGTATCATGTTGTAATGGAGCATCTAATACAGATTCTGTTCCTGACACACACACACTCCTAATAACAAAACCCGTAACAGCAACCCTGCAGGAGGCCTCCAGAGAATCAAAACCACATTGCAAAGTATGTTTTCCCACTTGATCAGCTGCATGCAATAAATCCTGCATTTCTTTGTTTTCTGCACATTCAGAATTTGTCAACATTTTCTGTTAAAGTAGTGACATAAGATATTGCTGATATTTAAGCATATGAAACTGACAATTTAAGGCCCTTACAGCCAAGGTAGCAGAAGTGTAAATCTTTTTCCCCCCATCTGTCCAGGGCCCTTTAATCCCTAACAGAAGGGATAGGGTTTTTTGCAGGACGCCTTGACCCCTCTGGGACCCTTAGATACAGTTGCTGGGTCAGCAGCAGGGTTTTTATAAAGAAATTTATGTGAATCAGGAACCCTGTAGTATCTGTCTGGCTTAACAGGAGCTGGTGGTAAAGAGTCAGGAGTGAGACTGGACTCTATAAATACATCATCTACAATGTCTAAAACAGGAGAAATAGCAAGGGGCCTGTGCTGCGGTAGTAAAAGTAAATCTCTGAGCCTTTTCTTAGATTCTGAGAAATCTTGGCTCTCCCAATGGAAATGCTCCCTCATAGTATGCACGGTCTCCCCAAAAGAATAATCCTCAGGAGGAGAGGCTGAAGGGATAGATTCTTCAGCATCAGAATCCTCATAGGGAGTTAGAGGGTATCCCTGTTCAGAAGAGGAATCAGAAGAAATGGAAACCTGATCTGAAGACTCATTCTGTCTCTTGCCCAGGCCTCTTAACATAAGGGGGATGGGAACCCCTGATCAAAGTAATTAGGCCTTCGTCCATTTCAAGCATCTGTTTTTTAGGCATGGAGACCTGTCCAGGGGAATGTTGTACTTGTTTCTTTGTCTTTAGAGGTGCTTTAGTCTTTGCCTTTGAAGCTGAAATTGTTTTCACATATAACTGTGAAGGCCTGAAAACACCCTCAGAAACCGATGCCTGATCAGCGGCTCAGGACCCATCTGACGGAATAGTTTCCGAGGGTCCAATACCTTGAGTTTCCAGCGGCCTAGTTGGCTCCACGTGGGAGTCGGAAGCAGCCTGTGGCTCTGAGGTGCAGGCGTCAGGGGCTGCGAAAGCACCTCACTGAGAACCGGCGACTGGCCTAGCCAAAGCCTCGTTGTCGGTTTTGGACCTCGGATACCTGTCCTTTTCTTTGTCTTAGCACTTTTTATAAATTCCAGTAGTCGGCTGTTCCGACGGCATTATATAATTAAATCTTCTGCCAAAATAATGAAATGCAAAATCGTACCGACGCTTAATAGTGCATTGGTTAAATCTAGCACAAAACCGACAACTAGCAACGTCGTGGTCAGGGCCTAGGCAAGGAATACAGTAAGAATGAAAATCCTTATAAGGTATTTGCTTCCCACAAGAAATACAATTATTAACTTTTTCTGACATCGGCCTGGAGCAAGAAAAAAAAGTTTCCCCAACGGGGTACTTAGCTTTAATGAAGACTTCGGATCTGAAATTCGAACTTGAAAATCTCAGGAGTCGTCCGACTGGCACTTGCGAACTGCTTTTGCTTCAGGCACCACGCGGCAAGAAAGACTGAAGAAAATGGCGTCGGCTGCATCTTTTATACCCCTGTCGCACTGACGTCAGGGAGGAGGCGACAGCAACCGACGCTGGACCAGGACTTTGGAATTCAGGCCGAGTGCGGGTAGCCTGCCAGCAGGATAACCCAAATGTAATGACTGCAACAGTGAAACACGATGAACTTCAGGTCGGAGAGACAAATACTCATTAATACCTGGGGGTTCTGTTGCATTTAAAGTTGCCAATGCAGTTCCCTAGTTTCTACCTTGTTCCCCCAATCACCCCCTCTTATGTTCCTTTTAACTATCTCAAGTATACCAAACCTGAAACAGGTAAAATTGGGACATGATTGTGAGTGTTTAAAAAGGGCATTATTCTTGTTCTGTGTTTCCATTGCATATACATGTTCATATATTCTTTGTCCAAGAGTTCTTTCTGTTTTCCCCACATAAACCTTAAGGCAACTCTGACATATAGCAATATATACCACCCCTCTTGTTTGGCAATTGCCCCCAGCCAGTTTAACTGTTTTTATCTGTTCTCCTAATTTATATTCACAACTATCCAAAATTAGTGAACATTGATTACACCTACCACACTTAACAGTGGGTCGGGCTAAACTCAACTGGGTGGGGTGTTCCAATAAATATTTCATATTTTTGCCCACCTTGTTTGTAAAAAGTGGGCCTTTACCCAACAAATGGGCAAACTCTTCATTGCCTTCCAAAATCACCCAATTTTTATTAAGGATTTTCTGCACTTGCCGTCCAAAGGAACTAAATTCTATCACTATCGAATGTGTGAACCTGTCCGTCTAACATCAGGGGCAGTTATTACTTGTTCCTGTCCTAATAATGGAATGTATCTTATACCCCACCCTGTTAAAATCTCCTCTTTGAATTTTAATATCCACTCCATGGGGTAGCCCTATTTTCGAACATTTGCGTCAATAATGTCAACTCACTTCTTAACCCTTCCAAAGTTAACCACATTCTAGCCCCTCTAATCATCTGGCCACGTACCAGGTTTCTTAGCGAAGATTTGCTGCGCCCTTATCTTCGCAAATTTGGTAATGTGTATGTGGGGGGAAAAAAAGTATAATTTTGATACAGAATTTCCCAAATATTGGATACTATATGTACGCTATTTGGATGATGTGTTTATTCTATGGAGAGAGGATGTGGACAAAGTGTTGGAATTTTTGAGATACATAAATAGTATCTGAGAATATTTTAAATTTACACACACTTATAATTCTAACACTATAGATTATTTAGATGCAAGTTTGACCAGGAATATGGAACAAAAGTTTTTTGAATCAAAGGTGTACAGGAAACCCATGTATTCTAACAGTTTTTTGAGGTTCGAAAGCCAACACCCCGTTTACATAAAAAAGAAACTATTGTGGTTGTGTAGAATGTTCGTTCATGAAACTTTGGAATACATTTTATTATATGGACTACAAGTTTTGGAGCAGTCTGTTTTATACCAAGGATTGGTTGTCTTTTTGAATCAAATCCACATTGCAAAGTATGTTTTCCAACCTATTCAGCAGAATGCATTAAATCCTGTAATTCTTTATTTTCAACACAGTCAGGAATCAACATAATTTTCTGTTTAAGTAATCCAATAACATGCTGCTGATACTTTAACATATGAAACTGGCACTTTAAAGCCCTAATGGCCAAAGTTGCAGAACTGTAAACCTTCTTACCCCATCTATCCAGCGCCCTGGAGTCTCTATCAGAAGGGGTAGGATTTTTAGCAGTAGAAGCCTTAATGCCCTTGGGTCCCTGTGAAATAGTCTCTGGATCCGCAATATGATTTTTAAAAAGGAACTTGTGAGAATCAGGAACCCTGTAATATCAGTCAGGTTTTCTGGGAGAATGAGGCAAAGAATCAGGGGCCAAACTAGATTCTGAAAAGGCATCATCAACAATGTCTAGTACAGGAGGTATAGCTAAAGGCCTACGCTGAGGCAGGAGTAAGAAATCCCTAAGCCTCTTTTTTTGTATCAGAAAAACCCTGGCTTCCCCAGTGGAAATGCTCCCTTAGAGTATGTAAGGTCTCACCAAAAGAAAAACCTTCGGGGGGGTTGGGCAGAGGGAATAGGAGTCCTCTGCATCAGAATCCTCATAAGAAATGGGCCCCAAAACCTTTTTTCATCAAAAGGAATCGAAAACGGGAACCCGGGGTCGGTTCAAAAACCCTTTTCCCGGGGGGGTTAGACCCTTTGGGGGGGTTTGGGGTTCCCTGTTTAAAAAAAATAAGACCCTTCAGCCACTCATTTGGGAATGGGGGAGGCCTGGTGGGGGGGTTTTTTTGGGAAAGGTTAAAGTTTTCGGGCCCCCTAAAAATTGAAAAAAGGGGGGGCCCCTTTTAAAGAAAGTCCGTAGGCCTAATTTCCCAAAAAGGAATGGTTCCTGAAAATCCCCCCCCCTGCTCAGCGGGTTTTCCCAGGGGAACCCATCTGGTACCTTTTGGGGAAGGGTTTCGGGCCGGGGAAAAAGGGGACCGGTTTCGGGGCCTGGGGTTCCTAACCCTGGTTTGGCGAAACCCGGGACTTTTGATTGGGCCTTTTTCCCCTTCTTTTGGTTTTTCAAAACCCCCGGGCTTTTTGGGAAAAAAGGGGGAAAACCAAAAATTTGAAAATATCTAAGTGCCTGGTTAAAAAAGCAAAAACAGAAAAGGAAGGGGCGGGCCAAAAGAAAACCCTTTGGGGGAAAATTTGTTTCCCAATTAAACAATTTTTAAATTTTTTCTGACATCGGTGGGGCAAGAAAAATTTTCCCCAAAGGGGGTTATTTTGGGTTTGGTTGAAATTCGGTTCTAAAACCCCCCAAAAGGGAAATTTCGGGGAGGGCCCAAAAAAATTTGGGGGCCTTTTCCCCCCTTGGGGGGGCACATGGCCCCAAAAAGATTTTGGGAATGGCCCAAGGGGCTCCCGGGGAAACCCCTTGGGACCGATGCCCCTTAAAGGGTAAGGACGAAACCCAGACCCCCAAAACTTTTGGTTTTCCCCCAAAAATTTTAAGGGCCTCTGAAAGCAGTAACCCAAAGTAAAAAGGGAACAGTAAAACCCCAACACCGGGTCCGCCTAGAACGGGAGGGGCCCCGTGGGGAAAAATTGAGATGGGTTCTTGGTGGCTAAATCAGGGGGCCCAGCTTGGGGAACCGGGGCCCCCCAAATTTGGGGGTACCCCAGGGAAGGGTTGTTAGAATGGAAACTTAAAAAAAATTAAAGGGCCCCTTTCTTTTGGAAAAAAGGTTTTTTGGAAAAGGGGCCTTGCCCTTCTTTTTCCTGGGGGAACCGGGTTTGTTTAGGGGAGCGGGAAATTGAAAATTTTTCCCTTTTTTAGGGTTTTAAAAAAGGGTTTGGGAATTTTGGGGGTTTGGAGATTTGAAGTAAAACCTTGGGAAAAAGGGTTGGGGGAACCCTTGTTTTGGATGGTGTGGGGTTTTTTCAAAGGGGCCATGTTTTCTCCCCGGGCTGAGGGAGGTGGGGGGGAAGCAGTTTGGAATTCTTTTCCAAAGCAGACTTTTTTGGGGAAATTATTTTAAAACTTTCATCCCCGGGTTTGGGGGGTCCTTGGGTTTTTTTAAGGGGTCTGGGGGTTTTAATCCGGGGGAAAAGGACCTTTTCTTTACTAAAATTGGCTGGGGCCCTTGGTTTTTTAAAAAAGGGGCCATTTTGGGGCCCCAAAGGAAGCCAAAAGAAAATTTGGGGTGTCTCTGGATTTGGGGCTTTTTTCCATTTTTAAGGAACTCTCTGGTTGCGAACACATTTTCCCCCTTTTTAAAAACCCATCTGAATTTTGAAGCTGGTCTGGCAAGACCCCAACCAAAGAGGTTCTAGACGGGGAACCCGGGGGTGAATGGCTGCCCGCAAAAAATGTTTCTGGGCCCCAAAATCGGGGGAAAAAGGGGAGGGCCCCTTGGCTTTTTTTTTTGATAACCTTTTGGGGTAAAAAATTTCCCACCTTTTAAAGGGTTTGGGGCCATTTTTGCAAAAGGGTTTTTGGGAAAAGTTTTTTCAGCAGGGTTGAAACGAAAAATTTCCCCAAAGCCCCTAAGGGAAGGATTTGAAAAGGATTTTCTTACCCTTTTTTGGGGGGTCAAAGCTGTTTTAAAGGGTTTAGTTGGCCCCCGGGTAGGGGGTACCTTTAACCATGGAAAAAATGTCAAAGGATTTTAAAAAGGGGGGAATTTGGGTTTGTTTTTTGGAAATTCTGTGGTTGTTTTAAAAAAAACCCTGGCGGGGGGAAGGTTTCGGGATTTTTTCCCCTATTTTTTTGGGAATGTCCAAAAATTTGGCGGGGGTTTTAAAAGAAAGGCCCTGTTGGGGGAACCCCCAAGAAATTTCTGGCTCTTTGGTAAGGTTCCTTTTTAAGGGAAAACCCGTTTTGGAAGGCCCACCAAAAAAAACCCCCTTAAGGGGGAACAGAGGAAGGTCTCGGGATTGGAACCCAAAATTTTTTTAGGTCCATAATTTTCCAGTAACCCAAAGTTGGATCGGTCCTGAAAACTTGGGAAATTTTTTCCTTGGGGGGAAATAACCCTAAAAAGAACAAAGGGTTTTCTCCCTTTTTGGGATATGTTTTGGGGGAAACGGTCCCCCTGAAGTTTTTCCTTTTTTTCGATTTTTCTCTTGGGTTGCCCCCTGGGGTTGGGGGGTTTTGCCCCAAAGGGGGCCAAAGTATTTTTTTTATCGGGGGGTAAAATTGGGCCCAGTGCCCTTAAAAAAACCCCTGAATTTTTTCCAAAAGGAAAGGGGCTGGGCAAAGCAGGGAAAAATCCCCGGCATAAAACCCAAAGGGTTTGGGGTGCAAGAACTAAAAGGGGAACCCTGGTAAAAAAAAAGGGAATTTCCCTGCGGGTTTTGGGGGATTGGCTTTTTTGTTTTAAAACAACCGCTTTTTGTCAGTAGCCGGATGCCAAAAGCCTTTTTAAATTTTGGGCCCAAAAAGGGATTTTAAAAATAAAAAAATTCCATTTCCCCCCGGGGAAAAGGAATGGGAAAAAAGCCGGGGGCTCGGGGGAAACGGGTTTGATCCCGGGAAAAATTTAAAAATTTTTAAATGTTGGTTTTTGGGGCTTTCCCCGGGAAATTGGGGTTTTTTTGACTCAAAAAAGACAAAGGGACCCAAAAGGGGTTTTTATTAAAAAGAATTTTTTTAAAATTTTCCCAAAAAAAAGGGGGGAGGGGGAAAGGCCTTTGGGAAAATTTTGCCAAAAAAGGATGACAACCCCGTTTGGGGGGGCCCTGTTTTTTCCCCTGTCCCTGGGGGGGCCTGGGGCCCAGCCCTGAACCGGGAAAACTAAGTTTGGGGAAATTTGGACGAAGGGGTTACCTGAAAGAAACCCAAGTTTTTTTTGTTTTCCAACTTTAAACCCCCCCCAAAAGGGGTTTACCCAAGGTGCAAATTAATTTAAATTTACTTTTATGGGAAGGGGTTGTTCCTTAACCATGTTTTTCCCTTTTACGTTGCATCTCCTGTTGGTTTTCCCAAAGTGAAGGAGGGGCCCACTTGAAAGAGCCCGCTTTTGGTAACGGGGTTTTTGGGGAAAGGTTTTTAAAACCTCCCAAAATGTGTTGTTAAATTTTTTCCTTTGGGCTGCAGTTTAGGGGGTTATAGCCCCCCGGTGGGCCCCGAATCCCGAGATTTTTGGAACCGGAGGGTTTTTTAAAACTACCCCAAAGGTCCTGGGAAATAATGCGCAGCCGGACGCCAAAAACCCTCGGGTTTTTGGGGGCCCAAGTCGAAGACCCTAAAAAGAAAATCCCAAAAAACCCTCAAAAAATTGTAAAATTAAAAAAAATTTTAAAAAAAAAAATTTAAGATTTTAAAACCAAAAACCCACCCCAAAACACGGGGAAGGGAGGGGGAGTTTTGGCTGGCTGGTCCCGCTTTTCTACTTTTGGGGGGTGGGGTAAAAAAGGGCCATGGGGCCCCCATTCCTCATTTTTTTCTTTGGGTAAAAACCCAAAAGAAAAGGGGGCCAAAAAAAAACCCCAAACATCCTTGCAAAAAAAAATTTTGGCCCAAAAACCACCCCTAAACAAGAAGGGAAAGGGAAATTTGGTTTGAGAAATTGGGGATTTTGAACCCCAATTTTTAGGGGTTAAAAAAATTTTTAGTTCCACCCCCTTGTGCGTTAAATTGGGTAGCCAAAAAGGGAAGAGGAAAAGGGAATCTCCTTAATAAAGGGAAATCCAAAATCCCAAAGGGGGCAAAACCAAACCCCTAAAAATTTTGTTTGAAAGGGGTGTAATTAAAGAAAAGAAAAAAACAACTCCAAGACTGCCTAAAATTTCCTTATTTCCCCCTTAAAATTTTAAGGGAAATTCCCCTGGGGAATCCTAAAGGGGAAAAATCTTTTCCCTTTTTTTGGGGTCGAAATAAAAAATAAAAATTGAATATTTTTTTTTAAAAACCACATTTTGAAACCAAAAAAAAAGGATTAGTCCGTTAAATTTTCCCTTTTTGGGAAAATCCCCCAAACGGGCCAAAAGGGTTTCAACTAGACCCCCTTTTTGGCAGGTTTGGGCCAAAAAAAAGCGGGTCTTCCCAGGGCCGTACCTTCCAGAAATGGGCCAAAAGGTTGTGGAATTTTCCAACCTTTAAATCCCAAGCAGGAGTGGGGGCTCTTGGGGTCTTATATTCTTTGCCCCTCTAAGAAATTGCTTGAACAAAGGATGAAAAAAAAAGGTGGGTCACAATCATAGTGAGCTGAAATTGCTGCAGCTTTTAATGGAAGAAAAAGGACAAACCTTTGTCCAATAACTCAGTAAGATATTGAAGAGACACTCAAATTAGGCTAAAATCCCAAATTTTTTGCTGAAAAATTCTCTTTTTTTCTGCATACACTTTTTTAAGGCTTTCCCATTCAAAAAACTTGTTGAGGAAGTTGAGACCTGCTGTTTTCAAAACAGAATATGCCAGGCTGTTAGATAAAGAGAGTGAAGCTTGACATTGGGGAGATGACCGCCCCTTCTGAGAAAAGGGTGGGAAATTTAAAGGTAAAGGCCATGGAGGTTTTTACCAGACCTCGGGAAAATGGGTACCAGTGTTCCCGAGGCCAATCTGGAGCTATCAAAATCACCCTTTGGGCCCTTTTGTCTGACCTTTAAAGTACCTTTGGGGGGAAGAGGCAGAGGTGGAAAGGCATAACATAAAGGGTTTTTCCCAACTGAAAAAAGAGCATCCACTTTCCAAGCTGTGTGATAAAACCCCCTTTTCAAAACTTTGGCAGCTGGTGGTTTAGTGGAAAAGGGAACAGATCTATGTCTGGAGTTCCCCATGACACTGTCAATTTTGAAATACATGAAGACCCAGTTTCCACCTTGGGGATCCATGATTTGCCTGCTTAACACATCTGCTAAGGAGTTCTGTGCTCCGGGCCCTTGTAAGATTTTGCAAGCTTGATCTCCCTTTCATTGCTTGCCTGCATAGAGGATAAGAATGTTTTTTGCTTGTTGATGTACCACATGACAGTTGTGTTGTCTGTTAGAATCAACACCTGCCCTGGAAGAAGTAACTCCTTGAAAGCCATTAATGCAAACTGGACTGCTAACATCTCCTTCATGTTGTAGAATGCTGTAGTCGGGCGGCCCATTTGTTTTGTACCCACTTCCCTTTTAGAGGGGCCCCCCAAGCAATGCCCGGGGCATCTGTCGTAAAAATCTGCCTCCCCTCGGGCCGGGTCACAGGGGGCCCCTTGTTTGGGTGACATCCCTGGCCCCACCAAAAAATTTCCTTTGGAGGGAAGGGTATTATTTGAATGACGGTGCCAAAATCCTGGCAGTGCTGTGTCCATACATTTTTGAGATACCATTGTAGCTTCCTCATATGCAGTTTGGCATTGGGAAGCACCAGAATACAAGATGCCATGAACCCTAATGCTTGAAGGACTGTCCTTGCAGTCACCCCTGATGAGATAGTTGATGGAAGTAAAGGGAAGACTCTTTTGTTTGCCCGGGGGTTTAAAAAAGGCCATCTGGGCTGCTGTATTCAGTCTCACACCCAGAAAGCACATGTCTTGAGAGGGTACTAGACTGGACTTTATTTGTTCAAAAATCCCCCAGGCATCTTAGCACTGCTATTATTCCAATGCTGAAAAAGGGTTTTCCCTTTTTCTTGAGCCAGAATCAGGCAGTCGCCAAGTAAGGATAGATTTGTTTTCCCTTTTTAAGCCTGAAGAAAGCTATCACTGGAGCCAAAACCCTTTTGTGAATACTCGGCAGTAGATAAGCCAAAGGGCAATGCAGAGAACTAAAATTGAAATTTCCAGTTCAAAACCCGCAGATACTTCCTGCAATTTAGTTTTATAGGCACATGAAGGTAACCCTTCCTTGAGATCTAAAGTTACCATCCAGTGATCTTTGCCCAGCAGAGGTAAAAGCTGTTGAAACCCCAACATTTTGAACTTGGGAATGTCCAGATAAGTGTTGAGGATAGATAAATCCAAAATTGGTCTCCACGTGTTCCCCTTCTTTGGTACTAGGAACAAAATAAAATCCTAGGCCCCTTTCGGGAACGGGGAACCTGAATGGCCCCTATCTGGAGTAACGAGAAATTTGCTTGTGAGCCTTTTTTCTTTGGGGAGGGGGAAAATTCTGGCATGCCTTTGAAAGGGGAAAGGTTGGAAATAAAACCTGTAACCGTGGTGAATGATATCCAAACCCATCTGTCTTGGGTAATTAAACCCAATTTTCTTTGAAAAGGCCAGCCTTCCTCCCAAAGGGCTGCCGGGCGAAACCCTGGCAGCTGAAAAGGAAAGGTCATTGGGTTTTTTTTGAAAGGACTGACCCCTGCCCTCAAAAACGGGGGTGAACTCCTGTTCTAGGCCTAAAAAAATTGAGCCCTGCCCCTACCACGCCTAGACCTACCCCTAGACTGGGAATCATAAGAAGGAAAAGTCCACCCCTTAGAGGCCAATTTCTACTAAATTTTGGAGGCTGAACCTGCAAAAATCTTTAACAGTCTGCATAGACTTATTTCCTCCATTTTCTTTAAAACTGCTTCCACAGGCGCCAAACAACACATCAGATTGTAAAGGAGCACCCAAAATCCTTGTCTTAACATGCTGAAATTCTGACCCCTTAAACCGGGAAAGAACAAAACCCAGTGGCAGCCACCCTCAAAGGAGGCCTGTACAGCATCAAAACCACATTGAAAAGAATGCTTACCCCCCTTGTTCAGAAACTAAAAATCCGCAACTTTTTACACTCAATCCCTTTCCCCCAAAGCACCCCCTTAGATTTCAATTGTGAAAGGAGAAAATTTTTGGGTTTTTTAACATGTGAAACGGGCAATTAAAACCCCCTCATGGCTAAAGTGGAAGAAGTATCCCTTTTCTTTCCCCACCTATCCAAAGCCCTTGCCTCTTTATCGGGGGGGAAACAGGTTTTTTAAACCCAAGAAGTTTTAACACCTTTGGGCCCCCTGAGAAACAGTTTCTGGGTCCCCTAGGACTCTTAAAAAATACTTATGAGCTTCGGGCACCCTATAATACCTACCCGGTTTAACGGGGCAGGAGGCAAAAAATCAGGGTTCGGGGAAGCCTCGGAAAAAACATTTTCCACCACTTTCCAAACAGGAGGAATAGCAAAAGGGCCTATGCTGGGGTAAAACAAAATTCCCTAACCCTTTTTCCTGGAATCAGAGAAACCCGGGCCTTCCCTTTTAAAAATGCCCCCTCATGGAATGAAGAGTCTCTGAAAAAAAAAATCCTCAGGAGGAGAAGCTGAAGGGTGGAATCACCCACATCAGAATCAGAAAAAGGGAGGATACTCCTGCAAGTTTTCCCACGAAGACTCGAACCCTTTGGAACACTGTTCAAAACTTCAAACCCCGGTTCCACCCTAGGCCTCTTATCAGGGGGCATAGAACCTCTAATCATAGTAATCAAATCTTCTGCCATTTTAAGCATATGTTTTTTAAACAGAGCCCCAAAACTAGGAAAAACCCCACTGAAGTTAACCCTTGGCCTCCTCTAAAGGGTTTTGGAAACAGAAGGGGGGCCCCAAACCCACCTTGGGAAGGGGGGGAAAGAACAGTTACCTGAGAACCCCCTTTCAGCCTGGCCTACCTCCTGAGAGGCACACCCTTAACAGTAAAGTTTCTCCCTGAGACCCCAAAAGGAAAATTTCCTGGAAAACCCCGGCCCCCTGAGTTCTAAAAAACCCGGGCGTCCGGGACGGCCGGTTCTTCCCCCTGGGTTTCCTTTTTGTCCTTGCGTTTTAGAACCGGGGCCCGGCATTTATAATTAACGCTTCCCAAAAAACCTGGCCCCAAAAACCTCCTTTAATGGGCTTTTTCTAGCACGGGGCCCAACAACGGGGTGCTCAGGCCCTAAACAAGGTATACAAAAAGGTAGGGTAACCCCTATGAGGTATCTGTTTCCCACAAGAAATACAGTTATTCATTTTTTCTGACACCCGGTTAAATACTGAGGCAAGAAAAAAAAATTTCCCCCAAAGGGTACCCAACTTTGTTTCGGTCTGAAACCCCGGGTTTCAAAAAATTTCAAAACGCCAACCTGCAAAATTTTTTCCCCAAAGGGGGGAAAAAAAGGGGGGGCGGGTTTTTTCCCGGGCCCCCCCCCCCCCAAACCCCTTTTTTTTTGGGGGGGGGGCCCGGGGAAAAAAAAACCCGGAAAAGGGGAAGGGGTTTTTTGGGGAAATTTTAATTTTGTTTAAAATTTTGGGGGGGTTTTTTCCCCAACCCAAATTAAGGTTTTTTTTCCCCCCCAAAAAAAAACCCCCCTTTTTTTTTTTGGTTTAAAAGGGGGTTTTTTTTTTAAAAAAAAAAAAAAAAATTTTGGGGCCCCCCAAAATTTTTTGGGGGGGGGTTTTTTTTGGGGGAAAAAAAATTTTTTTAGGGGGGTTTTTTAGGGAAAAAAACCCCCCGGGGGCCCCCTTTTTAAAGGGGGAAAAAAAGGGGGGAAAATTTCCCAAAAGGGGGGGGGCCCCTTTTTTGGCCTTGGGGGGGGGAAAAAAAAATTTTTTTTTAAAGGGGTTTTTTCCCAAAAATTTTTTTCCCAAAAAATTTTTTTTGGGGGAAAAAAAAAAAAAAAGGGGGGGGTTTTTTTTGGGAAAAAAAAACTTCCCTTTTGGGAAAAATTTTTCCCCTTTTCCCCCAAACCCCTTTTTTTTTTAATTTTAAAAAAAAAAATTTTTTTTCCCCTTTTTTGGGGGGGGGGTTTTTTTCCCCCGGGGAAAAAAAATTTTTTCCCCCTTTTTGGGGGCCCCCTTTAAAAAAATTTGGGGGGGGGAAAAAACCCCCAAAAAAAAAATTTTTCCCCCGGGGGTTTTTTAAAAAAGGAAAAAAGGGGGGGAAAAAAACCCGGGTAGGGCCCCCCCCCGGGGGAAATTTTTAAAAAAAAAATTTTTTTAAAAAGGAAAATTTTTTTTTTTTTTTTCCCTTAAAATTTAAAAAATTTTTTTTAAAAAGGGAAAAAGGGGGGAAAAAAAGGGGTTTTTTTTAAAAAAAAAACCGGGGGTTTTTTGGAAAAAAAAACATTTTAAAAGGAAAAAAAAAATTTTTTTTTTTAAAAAAAAAAAAATTTTTTTCCCCTTTAATTTTTTTTCCTTTTTTTGGTTTTTTAAAGGGGGGGTTTTTTTTTTTTTTTAATTTTTTTCCCCCCCCCAAAAAAAATGTTTTTAAAAAACCCCCCCCAGGCCCCCAAAAAGGAAAAATTTTTTTCCAAATTTGGAAAAAACCAATTTTAAAATTTTTTTTTTTTTACCGGGGGGTTTTTTTTTTTTTTTGGGGGGGGGGTTTGAAATTTTTTTGGGGCCCCCCCAAAAATAAACAAAAGGGGGTTTTTTTAAAAAAAAAAAAAAAAAAAATGAAAAAAAAAATTTTTAAAAAATTTTTAAATTTTAAAAGGGGGGTTTAAACCCAAAAAAAATTTTCCCGGGGGCCCCCCCCCCCAAACCCCTTTTAAACCCCCTGGGGAAAAAAAAAAGGGGAAAAAAAATTTTAAAAAAAAATTTTTTTTTTTTTAAAAAAAAAAAAAAAAAAAAAAAAGGGAAAAAAAAAAAAATTTTAAAAATTTTTTGGGAAAAAGGGGAAAAAATTTTTTTAAAAAACCCAAAAACCCCCCTTTTTTTTTCCCCCCCAAATTGGGTTCTACCCTAGACTTCGCTGCTTTGTCTTTGCGCTTTTTAGACGAAGCGGGCGTCGGAGCATCCGACGGCATGTTGTAATTACAACGCTTCCCAAAAACTAACCTGGCACAATCTAGTCTTCTTAATAGTGCTTGTTAAATCTAGCACAAGAGCCGACAGCCAACAACGTCGCGCTCAGGCCCAAGCAAGGTATACACAATGTATGGTAATCTCTATGAGGTATCTGTTTCCCACAAGAAATACAGTTATTCACTTTTTCTGACATCCGGTTAAATACTGAGGCAAGAAAAAAACAAAATATTCCCCAACGGGGTACTTAGCCAACTTTGATTCGGTCTGAAACTCCGACTTCAGAAAATTTCAGAACGCCAACCTGCACTCGCAATACTGCTTCTGCATCGGACCATGCGGCAAAAAAGACTGAAGATATGATCGCCGGGTCATGCGCATTTGTACCCTGACGTCCTGATGTCAGACAAATGCGCCTTGACCGACGTCAGCCTTATACTTTGGTATTCGGCCCGACTGGGACAGCGGACTACCCAAGTGTTAGGACTGCAGCAATGTGAGATGAAGAACATCTGTCTTTTTTAGAATGTGGGAAGTCCTGGGATTCCCAGGCGAAATGTTCCTTGAATGTGTGAAGGGTTTCCCCAAAGGAAAGATCCCCTGGTGAGGAGGCACAAGGAATGGATTCCTCTGCATCTGAATCCTCATAAGCAGTCAGAGGTTGCTGTTCCTCTTCAAAATCTGAATAATCAGACTCCTCAGAATCCTGTTCTGTCAGTATTTCAGGAGAAGGGTCTCTTTTCCTTTTAGAAGTTGTGGCCTGACAATCCCTGATAAGGGAGATAAGATCCTCCGCCATTTTAAGCATTTGAGCTTCGGGTGGTGGAGCAGGACAAAGATGGTGGCTAGAGATAGATTTCCTAGGAATGGCCGTGCTTCAAGGCCTAAGAGCATCCAGTGTCTGAGAGAAATGGTAATCGGATGAGAACATGTCGGTTTTTGTCTAGATTCAGTAATGCGAAAAACCTCCTCAGAAGCCAGTGCCTGCGTCGCGGCTCTGGACCCAATCGAGACAGAGACAACCAAAGGCTTGGAAGACTAAGAATATTTCTGTAGCATACCGGACTCCGAAGGGGTCTCGGTAGAGGCCTGCGAAGGTATCGGATCGGGCATCAGGGGCTGTGAAGGCACCTCACTGAATTCCGGAGAACTGACTATCTGCTTACCGGCAGAGTCGTCGGATGGCTTAGCCTTGTGTGGTCTGTCTCTATCTATGTTTTTTCGGAATGTCTATGGATTGTTTGCTGACTGACACCATTTCGGAATGCTTAGACGGAAGACAAAAATACCTGGCTACAATAAGAGCTCTAAGATGAATGGTTCTCACATTAAAGAAGGCACAGAACCGGCAACGGTGATCTAAACAAGTGATCTAAACAAGTGACGTAGTATGAATGGAAGTCTCAGTGTGGGATTTGCTTTCCACAGGCGAGACCATTGTTAACTTTTTTCAGACATCGGTTAGTGAAAGAAAAAAGGATCCCCAATGGGGTACTTAGCTTTAGATGTTTTCAGCTGTAATTCAAATTCTGGTAGCGACCGACCGGCACACTTGCGAATTGCTTCTGCTACGGGCTCCACGGCAAGAAAGACTGATGTAATGGCATTGGCTGCCTTGATGTCAGTCAGCAAATGACAGCAGCCGACGCAGAAAAACACTGACTCTGGTATTCGGGCTGGCCGAGGGCTACCACAGCAGGGATAACCCCCACAGGTGATGACTAACAGTGAAACACGAACACCAGAGCAACTTCTTATTTAGAAAGCAACTATACAGAGAAGGGCATAAAGTAAATAATGTGGGAAGAAATAGCCAGGGAATTGTTATGGCTAGGCTTGTATAGGCCCTGGGGCTGATAGCCTAGTACCAACCTATGAACCTATGAACTCTAAGAGACTGTAATAATGGACTATAAATAAGCTAACCAGAGAAGCTTGTTGAAGTTGTGATTTAATGTGTCCTTAAACTTTTTTTCTGCATCCCAAGCTGCACACACCTAATAAACCTTTAATCAGCTCTACTATCTCAACTTTATAATCTATGAACCCTAAGTAATTAGAAAACGTCAGATTCTACACAGGAATGTATATGACAATTTCTGTACTGTTAAGACCATTAAATACCAATGCAAAATGCAACTGTCCTCATCCCCATGTTCAAAACGGTAGGATTTTTTTCTTTTGGCTTACCAGATTTTGAAATGGCTTTAATTTACTGGAAACGAACTGCCACATTGAATGGAAGTTTAAAAACAGTACATTAAGCATGTGGGAAGAGCAGGTGAAATGAATGAATACTTTTAGTCTACGAATGGAGACTTTCTCTGTGATTCAGTTCTCAGCTGCATACACACCTTGATTTTCTTTCTCTTTGTTGTGAATTTTAAAGTCTGCTGAGTAAGAGGTGTAGTCAAGACCCAGTAATTCTTGTTGTTGTTTTAGGATTTCTTCCATAAGCCTTGAATTGTTCCTCTTGAAAATACCTGAGGAACAGAAAAAGTCAGTGTGATGCTAGTGTCTAGCAACAAATAGTACAAAACAAAAACATCTCAACAGCTACCAGGACCAGATCCAGGCAACAGAGACTAGTTCAAGCTGGTAGCTAAAAGGATAAAAGGACAAAAACAAACTCAGAACTGTTGAGTGTAAGGATTTCAGTTTTGCATGCTTCTTATTCTTCCAGCACACAGTCTGCAAGGCTAATCAAAACATCATACTATTCCTTCTTTTACAACCCTGCAAATATTAATAGTGAAATAGTTGTAAACCATCTTTATAGCTCAGATACCAATGCACTCATGAAAGTCAAAATACTCCTGAAGACACCTTTCTAAGCATATGAAAAGGTGATATAGAAAATAAAAAAAAAAATAAAAAAGGTATGAAAAACAAAATGTACTTACCATTATGATGGATCAGTGTTGTACTTTGCCATCTGGATCAAACTCTGCCAGCATTTGGCACTACTGGAGCCAATAACCCAGTCCCAGCATCTTCATGCTCTAGGGTGCTACCTTCTCTCCCATAATGTCTTTCCTGTCTAACATTCCATCAGACAGGTAAAAGTTTCTAGTCGTAGGGAAGATTCTGATAAAAACTTCCCTCATAGCAAAAAAAAATTGTCAACTTAAGGGAAAAACGTACAGACTAGGATCCAAAATTCAGACAGTAGGCAGGTCTGCAAGGTCTGCCTCAAGTCAAAAATATCAGTGACAATTTAAAAGGGGAGTAGAGGGAGCAATGGAGATGGACAGACAAACAGATTTACCGTTTTGATAAGTACATAGCTTTCATATCTGATGTCTTTTCCATCCACCTCAACCTTTGGGAACTAGTCCCCAGCCAGACAATTGGCTGGTTCCATAAGAAAACACTTCACAATATAGGGAGCCAAAGACTATTCTGGATATAGACTGAATATCCAACTTGCAATTAGTCACAAAGGTGGATGGACTGTGTGAGAGGAGTGCTGCGGCAGTTAGGTACAAGTATGTAAGAAGTCAGGACAGTGGCACTTAGAGAGAAGACAACAGTTAACAAGACACAAATGCAAATCAGAAAACCATCTGGACAAGGTAATCATGGAAACTGCTTCCCTAAATTTAGCTTTGGGAAGGCCCATTTTCCTGAAATATTTTGTTCTGCATAAACAGAATCTCAATTAGTAATAGACTAACAACCAATTAAGCATATACTCCCTCCTATGTTGCCGAATTTAGGGAAGCAAATAGGTTATTTGATTCAAATTAGACTCTTGAGGCCACCTTAGGTAAGCAGGCTGACTGTGCTCAATGGAACCGTATTCTTTAGAAATATAAGATGGGGAGGGTTGCAGAACAGCACGCAACTCAGAATCTCTTCTAGCTGAGGCAACAGCTATTAGAAAAACAAACAGTCTTCCAAGATACAAAACTGAGATCCACAGCAGCGGCTGAATCAAAGGTGGGTTTACTCAAGGACAGCAGAGGCTGAATCAAAGATGGGTTTACTCAAGGACAGAAGAAATGACAGATCAAGGAGGAAATGGATCATTTACTGGAGGCCAAGCAAAAAGGTACTCTTCAAAAAGGCCCTAGGTAGCCTCAGAGATGCAATCGGGGAATAATTTTGACCTATGCGAAAATCAGAAATGGCTACCGTTTGAACCTTAACAGTAGAATAATTAAGCCCTGACTGAAACACCCCTGCAAGAAAATCCAGAACAGCCTATAGAGGTGCAAAAGGGGGTCCAATCCCTCAGATGCAACCCAGATAGTAAATCATTTCCATTTGCCAGCATAAAGCTTCCCTAGTAGAGGGCTTCTAATAAAAAAGAAAGGATATGGAGTACTCAATTTAGGAAACTTAGGATCCCTGGCCATAAATCAGATTGGAGAAAGCTAGAGGTTAACCTGAGGAACTTCAGATTCAGGTAAGGATGACCTGAAGGATGGGAGATCAGATGTGGAGCCACATCCAGAACCCAAGGCAGACAAAGGACATGTAGCCACAGGAAAAGAAAAGTACAGTTGTGTACACTTACCATAAATGTAGATGTTAGAGTGTCATCACATTTGCAGTTATCCCTGCTAGGGTAGCCCTTGGCCAGCCCTAATACCAGAAGCTTAGTATTTCTGTGTCGGTTGCGGTCGCTTCAGGACTGAAAGTCAGGTCGTCAGTAGTATAAAGTAAGGCAACCAACACCATCACATCAGTTTTACTTGCCCAACCTGTCAGGAGCCCCCAAGTAGCAGCCAGGTTCTGGTGGAAGAACCTCACCAGTAGAAAGTAAATATCAATATGTCCCTTGTAAGGAAAGAGAAGAAAGGGGAATGGAGGGAGGGAAACCAGGACTTCAACAGTGAATACATTAGTACATCTACATTTATGGTAAGTGTACACAACTGTACTATGTTCTTCATGTTTCACTGTTGCAGTCACCACATTTGGGTCGACTCCCAAAGCTGAGGAAATGGGTGGAGGCAGTCAAAGAAACTAGGGGCTGGCTAGGATGCCCTGCAAGACAGCAGAAGCAAACCCTGCCCTGGAATTGGAGGAGAGAGGCAGGTGGTAATGCTTGGTAAAAGTGCGAACAGATGTCCAGGTGGCAGAATGTTCTTGGTGGGGACTCCTCTGAGGAAAGCTGCAGAGGTTGAGGCTGCTCTGGTGATGTTGGTCCATATCCCCTTGGGGGGAGGCTTTCCATGCTGTTTGTAGCAGAAATGGATGCAGTGTCCTATGCATTTGGATATGGTTTGTTTAGAGATGGCTTTGCCCTCTGACCCTGTAGCAAGGCTAACCAGCAACTGATCAGACTTTCTGAAGGATTTAGTCCCATCTATATAGAATCCGAGCTGCCTGTGCACATCTAGAGAGAGTGCAGATTCCTTTCCCCTTGCTCTGGGGATTAGGAAAAAAGGTGGGCAAATGAATGGATTGGTTGAGAGCCACACTGGACACCACCTTGGACATGAAGGATGGGTTAGTTCCTGAGGGATACCCTGTCAGCATGGGAGATGATGAAGGGTTCCACAGCCATGAGCGCTTGCAGCTCAGAGACTCTTTTGGCTGAAGTGACGGCCAGAAGGAATGCTGTCTTCCAGTAGAGAAATGTTAGCTCTGCAGAAGAAGCTGATTCAAAAGGGGGCAGGGTGAGCTTTTCCTGTACAAAGTTAAGGTCCCAAGTTGGGGTTAGTGCCCTTCTGGGTGGCCTCAAGTTGCTAGCCCCTCTTAGGAACTGTTTGATCAAAGGGTGTGAGAAAAGGGGCTGCTCAGTGGGAAAATGAGCAGAAATGGCAGAGGCATGAATTTTTATAGAGGAGTGGCCATTGTGTAGTAGGTCAGCTAAGCAATACAGGATGAGAGGGAGAGAGGGAGGGAGGGTTGTGCCATATTGGCTCCCTTAGCCTGGATCCAGGAACAGAACCTTTTCCATTTGTCAGCATAAGACTTTGTGGTGCTAGGGCGTCTGGCCTCACGGATAACATCTAGAGAGTACAGTTGTGTACACTTGCCATAAATGTAGATGTTCGAGTCTATTCACTGTTGCAGTCCTCACATTTGGGTTATCTGCCTGCAGGTAGCCCTCAGCCAGCCTGAATACCAGAGTCTTGGGATTTCTGCATCGGATGCTGTCGCTTCTTCCATGTCGTCACATCAGGGGTTTAAAACATGTAGCCGATGCCATTACATCAGTTTTCTTGCCCCAGATATCAGGTGCCCCCACAATAGGAAGCAATTATATGGTGTGTAATACCCCCAGCAAAAATACAAATACACACAGAATAAGATATGCCAAACCAAAAGGATAGATGAAAGCAAAGGCAATCAGGGGGCTGGAGGGAGGGTAACCAGGACTGCAACAGTGAATACACTCAAACATCTACATTTATGGTAAGTGTACACAACTGTACTACATTCATGTTTCACTGTTGCAGTCATTACATTTGGGTTGATTCCCAAAGCTAAGGAAGGGTGGAGGTAGATTAAGAAGCATCAGGGCTTGCAATCAGGCCCTGTAAGACTGCTGTGGCAAATTCAGCTCTGGATTTAGAAAAGATAGACAAGTGGTAATGCTTGGTGAAAGTATGTACAGAGCTCCGAGTTGCAGCTTCTAGGATGTCCCTGGTAGGGACTCCTCTGAGAAATGCAGATGCAGCCCCTAGGGGAATGTGCTCTTATCCCCTGTGGGGTAGGTTTGCCATAGTGCTTGTAGCAGAAATGGATGCAGTGTGCTATCCATTTGGAAATGGTTTGCTTTGAAATGGCCTTCCCCTCTGCCCCTGTAGCAAAGCTGACTAGCAGCTGGTCAGATTTTCTGAAAGGCTTAGTCCTGTCCAACTAGAATCTAAGTTGTCTGTGCATGTCCAGAGAATGCAGTATCCTTTTCCCCATTATTCTGAGGATTAGGGAAAAAAGTAGGCAAATGAATGGACTGGTTTAAGGCCACACTAGACACCACCTTGGGCATAAAAGATGGGCTGGTCCTGAGGGGAAACCCTGTCCGCATGGAAGATAATGAAGGGTTCCACTGTCATAAGGGCTTTCAGTTCAGACACGCTTCTTGCTGAAGTGATGGCTAAAATTAAAGGTGTTTTCCAAGAGAGGAATTTCAACTCTGCTGTAGCAGCTGGTTCAAAGGGGGGAAGAGTAAGTTTTTCCAATACAACGTTACATGTCCCAGGTTGGAGAGGGAGCTCTCCTGGGGGGGGGGGGGGTTAATTTTTGGCCCCTCTAAGGAATTACTTTACCAGAGGATGAGAAGAGGGGTGGCTCAGTGTTAGAATGAGCTGAGAAGGCAGAGGCATGAATCTTAATTGAAGAGAAGGATAGGCCCTTATGGAGCATTTCTGTTAAGTAATCTAGTATACGAGGTAAGCTGGGCACCGTTGTGCCCATCCCCTGAGACTGGCTCCAGGAACAGCATCTTTTCCATTTTGCTAAATAGAAATTTCTAGTACTAGGCCTCCTTGCTTCAAGAATAACATCCAGCACCTGCTTAACGAGGGTTGCTAGAGGTGAGCTCAGGGGATTAGCCAGGCTGCAAGGTTTGCGGTTTGAAGCTGAGGGTGCAGAATCTGGCCCACCTGCTGGGACAGCAGGGAAGTGTCTGAGGCAGGTGACATGGTTGTAGCACTGTCAGACTGCACAAGAGAGAGTACCAGTGCTGGCGTGGCCAGTCTGGTGCAATCAGGATTGTCCTTCACTTGTCCTGTTTGATCTTTAGTTGAACCTTTGAGAGAAGAGGCACGGGGGAAAGGCATAGACTGGGGCTTTCCCAGGTAAAAAAACAGGGCATCCACTTTCCAAGCTTGACTGTGGGGAGTTCTGGTGCACTATTTGTTCAAATGGTAGCTCTGAGGGGAGGCAAACAGGTCTACCTCTGGAGTCCTCCCCATTTATTCCTCAACAGCTTGAATATTTTGGGTTCCAGTTTCCATTTGTGTGGGTCCATGAGATTTCTGCTCAAGTCGTCTGCCAGTGAATTTAGTTTTCCTGGCAGGAATTGAGCTTGTAGGTGCATTTGGTTGCTCAAGGCTGTGTTCCACACAGCAATGACTAGTCTGCAAAGTGGATAGGAATGGGTTCCCCCCTGCTTATGTATCACATAACTGTGGTGTTGTCTGTCTTTACCAATAGCTGTCCTGGAAGAATAAGGTCTCTGAAGGCTGTCAGAGCATTCTGTACAGCTACATTTCTTTTTGACCGATATGCAGGTGCATTTGCTTTGGGTTCCATTTGCCCTGAATGCACTGCCCTGCCATGTGAGCCCCCCATGCATAGTCTGATGCGTCTGTTAGGGTTTGGGCGGCATGGGTTAGAGTGAAAGGGAGCCCCTTGTTGTGGTTGCAGGCCTCTGCCCACCAAACGAACTCTGCCCTTAGACAAGGAATGATAATTATTGTTTACAGGTCCTGAGAATGTTGAAATACCATTGAAGTTTCCTCATATGCAGTCGTGCATATGGAATTAACAGAATGCAAGAGGCCATGAATCCAAGAGCTTGCAGTATTTTCCTTGGAGATAGCTGGGTTTTTGTGGCCAGTAGGTTGAAGTAAGTTGTCAAATTTATTTCTCTGGAGTGACGAATGCTATCTGGGAAGTTGTGTTCAAGCTTGCTCCCAGGAACACAATCTGTTGGCAGGGTACCAGATGTGATTTCTTTTCTTTGATTGTGTACCCCAGTGAAGTTAGAAGTCTCTTTACAAATGCCAGGTGCTGTAATAGCAAGTCCTGACTTTCCGCCTGAATCAGGCAATCGTCCAAGTATGGGTAAATTAAGAAGTTATGTACTCACCATAACGTTCCATCTGAGTAGGTATCTTCATTTGTCTGCAACCTTTGGGATACGGATCCGATCTCTGATCCGAGCCGGCAACTTCTACCACAGCATAGATCTGAGCTCCTAGCTCCTCCCTTTACCCATAATCCCCTGCCAACCCTGACTGACCTCAGATCAAGTTTGCCCCATATAACAGCTTGCTAGGGTGTCCCGGAAGGGACTCATGTAAGACAACTCCTACTTAGAATCATATTGGTCAGGGGGAAGGCGGGTGGGATGGTTGCAGAAAAATGAAGATACCTACTCAGATGAAACGTTCTGGTGAGTACATAACTTCTTAATCTGAAGTAGGCACTTCATTGGTCAGCAACCTTTGGGACAGAGTCCCCAGCTACCTGAATCTTGGGTGGCCTTCATGGAAGGATATTCCGGAGCACTGCAGAGCCAAAGGACGCCCTACCTCTGGAGACAAAATCCAGTTTGTAATGGCTGATAAAGGTATGGGATGAAGCCCAAGTGGCTGCGGAACAAATATCATCCAAGGGAACCCTAGATCTAGAAGCAGCCGATGTAGCAACGGCCCTAGTAGAATGAGCGTAGACTCCCTGAGGTGCAGGCCTTTCCGAACTCTGATATGCTAAGAGAATACAACTAGCTATCCATAGTGACAGGGTAACTTTAGAAACTGACTTGCTGATGTTGGTTTTGGCAAAGGAGACAAACAACTGGTCGGATTGTTTATGACCAGCCGTTCGATGAGTTGTCTGTGCACGTTCAAAGAACGCAGCTTATATTCTCCTTTGCTTTGATAGTTGGGGAAGAACACAGGAAGATTAATAGATTGATTAATGTTTGCTTCAGAAGATACCTTAGGCAGAAAAGACGGATTGATTCTGAGGTAAACTCTATCCTGATGGAAGGTCAAATAAGGTGGTTTGACACAGAGAGCCTGAAGTTCAGAGACTCTCTTAGCTGAAGTAATGGCCACCAGAAAAGCTGTTTTCCAAGAGAGGTATTTGACATCAACCGTGGCCGCCGGCTCGAAAGGGGGGCTTGTCAACGCCTGTAGAACTAAAGATAAATCCCATGGGGGTACTACCTCCCTGACAGGAGGTCTGAGGAGGAAGGTACCCTTAAGGAAAGCTTTACAGAGCTTGGAGGTAATAAGAGGGACAGACTCATGCCCTAAATGATAGTGCGAAATCGCTGCTAGTCGCACCTTGACTGTAGAACAGCTAGTTCCCTGATGAAAAAGGGTAGTTAGAAAATCCAAAACCGATGTTAAAGGCGCTGTAAAAGGATCTAAATGACTGTGCTCAGCCCAGATGGAAAAGCGTTTCCACTTGCTCCGATAGACCTTTCTGGTGGATGGCTTGTGTGCTGCTACTAGAATGGCTTTGACTGGTGAGGAGATTCCGGGAGTCCTTATCAAGAGTGGAACAGGAGCAACCAAGCAGTCAGCTTGAGGTTGGCCACGTTGAGGGTTGGAAGACCCAGGGGGTGAGTAATGAGATCCGGAAGAGGATCCAAAATCCAGGGCAGATGAATCAGGTGAGACCATAGGTACGGGAACCACATCTGACGAGGCCAGAATGGGGCAATGAGGATCATCTTGCTCCCCAACCGACTGGCTTTCTGTAAAAGCTTCAGCATCAGGGGCAGAGGAGGGTAAGCGTAAAGAAGACCGGGAGGCCAAGCATGTACTAGAGAGTCTCTCTGGGACTCCCCCAGAGGGGGGATTAGGGCGAAGTAACTGTTGCATTTGGTATTTGAGGGAGAGGCAAAAAGATCAATTGGGCAAATATTCGCTCTGCTACTAGAGGATTGAGAGACCATTCGTATGGAGTCAGGACTGTACGACTGAGCCTGTCTGCTAGGATGTTGGACCATCCCAGAATGTGCGTTGCAATGAGAAAGCGGTTGGTGGATATCGCCCATTCCCACACTCTCATGGCCTCGCGACAAAGAGGATAAGACCTGGTTCCCCCCTGTTTGTTGATGTACCAGACCACTGACATGTTGTCCGTATGTACCGCAATTGTCCCAATCGGAAGAAGGTCGTTAAGTGCCTGCAATGTCAAAAGCACCGGCCTCATCTCTAGGACATTGATATGCAAGGAGGTCTCTATGTCGGTTCCACATGCCTTGGACCGTTCTGCCTGAATAATGCTCCCCCACTCTAGGTGAGAAGCGTCCGTGGTCACTGTGGCGATGGGAAGAGGCATCGAAAATGGACGTCCTGTGTGGAGGCTTGGGGACTGGAGCCACCACACGAGCGACCTTCTGCAAGACCTGTTTAGGGGAATGGGATGATACAGAGGGTTGCGAGACAGGGACCATTGCACCTGAAGGGTCCATTGCAGGACCCTCATATTCAGACGGGCCAAGGGCAGCAGAGAAATTGCTGCCGCCATGGACCCTGGAGCCCTCAGGACCAATTCCACCGGTGGAGCTTGAAGTTGGAGGATGGCCTGTACATGCAACCTCAGGTTCTGAAGCTAATCTGGAGTCAGGAAAGCAAGCATTAGTTTGGAATCCAGTCTCGCCTCTATGAAATCTATTACCCATGTAGGAGCCAGAAAGGACTTGGCCATGTTGACTGTCAATCCTAGACGTGGAGCAAGATTGAGGAAGTAATCCCTGCTTGAACAGAGCAGATGCCTTGTAGGGGCGGTAAAGAGCCAGTCGTCCAGGTATGGAAAGACCTGAACTCCCTGGAGTCTCAGGTGGGCCGCTATTGCCACTAAGACTTTGGTGAACACCCTGGGGGCTGAGGTGAGACCGAAGGGGAGGGCCCTGAACTGAAAGTGACTGGCTCCCAGCCGGAAGCGGAGAAACCTCCTGGAGCATCTGTCCACTAGAATGTGATAGTATGCATCCTTGAGGTCTATCGAGCACATCCAATCGTTCTCCCGTAACAGGGGGAGAATAGATTGCAGCGTGACCATCCGGAACTTTTCTTTGGGTACTGCCAGGTTCAAGAGAGACAGGTCGAGGATGGGCCTCAAGTCCCCGTCTTTTTTGGCACCAGAAAGAACCTGGAGTAAAACCCTGATCTGAACTGATCTGGGGGGGATGTGTTGGATGGCTTTTTTTTGTAAAAGCTGCTGAATTTCTGTAGCAGCCGTCTCCCTCTGACTGGGTGGTACGTCGGGGAGGCTTCCGGTTTTGGGGGTTACAATAAAGGGAATTTGGTAACCTCTGGATATGATGCGAAGCACCCAGCGATCTGTTGTTATGGACTCCCACATTGCTAGGTGCCTCGAAAAATGCCCCCCAACTTCCTCAAGAGTGGAGCAGCCGGGCAATCCCTCAGGGGTTCTGCGTGGGCCTCTCAGAGAAGGGTTATCTGGACCCAAAATTCCTGGGATACCCTCTGCCTCTAGGGAGGCATCCTCCCTGTCCTCCTCTGCCACGAGAGGACTGGTTATCCGGAGCAGACTGGGATTGATGCGATTTCGGAACCACATCTTCTTCTGACCCTTTTGGTTCATGGAAAAGGACCTCTGGGGAGCAGAGAAGCGGACTCCGATGACAGACAACGTCTTCCCATCTTTCTCGCTCTAGACTAAAGTGTTGCGAATGGTTTTGCCAAACAGAGCAGAACCATCAAAGGGGGCATTCGCGAATAACGCCTTAAAGGGTTCCGAGAAGTCACAATGTCGGAGCCAGGCTTGTAGCCTCATGACCAGGCCGACTCCGCCAGCTCTAGCGGCTCCCTCAGTGGCGTGAGACAAAAGCCACAGAGGTATTAGAAATGGACAGTAGAGTTGACATTCGGGAGGAGTACAGTTGTTTGTCCCCTTCCGACATGGACTCTGGGGGGAGGCAGCGTATTCTTTTATTAGATCCCGCTGCATCCGGATGACGTGTGCCATATAGTTCAGCACCCTCATCGAGAAGGTTGCTGAACTGAAGGTCCGCTTCCCAAGGCGGTCCATCGCACGAGACTCCTTGCTCAGTGGGTGGACCGTGGGGCTCTCCTGAGCCAACTCTCTCTTGGTGGCCGTCGCCACCAACATGGCATCCACAGGGGGACCTCTGCTCCAATGGGTTCTCTCTGCAGGGGCACTCAAGATCCTGTCCGGACGCTTGGGGACTGGTTCTACAGTGTCCGGCTCAATCCAAGCCCTGGTGGCAATAAGGTCCACCAGGGGGTCGGGGGGGGGGAGACACCCAAGAAGTAGATGGCCCTGCTTCGAATGCCTCTAGGAATACGGACTCATCGGAGGAAGACATGGGGGCAGACCAACCCCTCCTCCCGATCCTAAGCATTTCCATGATGTCTCCAAAGGAGACATCCTCGGGGGTGACCTTGGGGAGCCTTCACCTTCATCTAAGTCCGTATCTTCCGTAAGGGACTCGGGGAGTCCACGTGCCTCCTCTTGCACTTAGACTTGTGAGGAACATCCTCGGGGGGCTGTCCGAGGAAGTCTCACCAGCAATGTCATGTTCCGAAGGAACACCCCGAGGCGCTGAAGCAGGCTGCCCCAAAGGTCGGATGATGGGAGCCTGGACCAGCTGAGAGGGAGTGCAGGGTGGAGCTAAAGCCAGGACCAGAGGTCCGGATGCACTCAACAGTGCCCTCTCCACCGCAGCGAAAGCAGAGGGGGAGCCGCCCTCGATAGGATCTGAGAGTCTACTCCCACCCGGATCCGAAGCGGGGGCCGGACCCGGGGCCGAGACCATCGGATCCGAAGGACCCGCGTGCTTCGACAGGGATGGAGCCGAAGGCACACAGAATCCCTCGGATCCGAAGCTCGGCCCGCGGCTCCGAGAGGGGTGGGATCAGACAAACTCGAGGGAACAGTCGGAGCCGAAGTGCCCAGCACTGTCGGCTCCGACCCACCCCCGGATCCAATGCTCGGCTCAACGCCCAACCTGGAAAACGGGTCGGAGAAGGAGCGATTGGAGCAAAGAATGGGGTCGAGCTCCCCCCCGGATGGGGAGGGAGGCAAGAGCACTCCCATCTGCAGCTGGGCCTGGATAAACCTCCTCATCATCCAGTCCACGTCTGCATCAGACATGCTATAAGTGGACCTCGAAGAGGCCACCGAGGCAGGCCTGGAGTGCCGCCTCGATGACCTCGACTAGGACTGGGTCACCCCCTCCTCGGGTCCCGGTGAGAAGCAAGGGGATCGGATCCGAGGAGGAGGTGATCCAGAAGCCCTGGAGGGAGAAGCCCTTTTGGCGGGCGTGGCCGAGGAGGAGTCCTCGGCCCGACACTTATGGTGCTTCTCTCTCCACTTGTCTTTCTTGGCCTCCCTCTCCTCCGGAGCCGAAACGGGAGGTTGAGTCCCAAGAGTGGCCGCCACCGAGGGCTGGATAGCGGCCACAGAAGTACCGGAGGCTGGAGCCTGATCTGGGGGCAAAAGGCCCGCCAGAATCAGCTTCAACCTCTGGTCCTCAAGTGCCCTGGGGTTGAACGCCGCGCAAATCGCGCATCCAGAGGAGAGGTGTTCAACCCCAGGGCACCTAACGCACCGAGTGTGGCCATCCTCCGGTGAAAGCTTATGGCTACATTCGGTGCACTTACAAAAAATGGCTTTAGGGGCCTCTGACATTTTAAATAAAGGGAAAACACACTCACAAAAAATGGCTTTAGGGGCCTCTGACATTTTAAATAAAGGGAAAACACACTCACACAGGCCCACACACACACACACACACACTATGACCAGCGAGGAAGGGAGGAGAAAAAGGATCACAAAAAAATAAAATTTAGTTAGCTAAAAAAAGGGCTATAGGGTACCTAACCAATCACTCTCACTCACAGCAAAAGAAAAAAGGAAGAAAATAGCATTTTTTGTCTCACAAAGTTTCGATCAACCAGGAGCTCAGGAACCTAGCTTGTAGCTTGAAACGCGGCAAACTAGATCAGAGGTCAGTCAGGGTTGGCAGGGGATTATGGGTAAAGGGAGGAGCTAGGAGCTCGGATCTATGCTGTGGTAGAAGTTGCCGTCTCGGATCAGAGATCAGATCCGTATCCCAAAGGTTGCTGACAAATGAAGTGCCCATTTCAGATCTGAATATTTCTCTACCTGCAAAATGCAATGGCTGGAGCTAGGCACTTTGTAAATACCCTGGGCGCAGTAGATAAGCCAAAGGGAAGTGCAGAGAATGGATAATGCAGGCAGCCTGCCCTGAATCGTAGGCATTTCCTGCAAGATTCCCTGACTGGGATGTGCAGGTAAGCTTCTTTTAAGCCGAGTGTTGCCAGCCAGGCATCTTTGGCCAGCATAGGAAGCGGCTGTTGAAGAGTTAGCATTCTGAATTTTGGAACCACCAGAAAGGTGTGGAGAATAGACAGATCCAGGATAGGACACCAGGAGTTTTCTTTTCTGGAAACCAGGAACAGTCTTGAATAAAAGCCTTGTCCCCTTTGTTCTGCTGGGATAGGATGAATAGCCTTGATGCTGAGGAGAGAGAGCACTTGTTTTTGGGCCTCCACCCACTGGTTTGGGGGGAGGTCTGGCCATCCACTTAGGGTTGGGAGTGAGTGGAAGTGGAATCTGTATCCTAGGGAAACTGTTTAAAACCCATTTGTCTTGGGTAATGTATTCCCAGTTTTTCTGCATGCAGGGCGAGCTTTCCTCCTAAAGGTGCAAGTAGTTGAGTAAGGCTTGGAGGAGTTAAGGATAAGTCATTGTGCAATTTTACCATAGGAGCGTAGCTTACTACTCCCTGCTTTGGATGTGGGATCACCTCACCGCTTAGATCTGTGCATAACCTGAGACCGATGTCTTGGTGGTTTGCTGCCCCTGGGTTTGGACTGAGAAGGCCTGGAAGGGACTGGAAAGGACAAGTTCTTTGAAGGCCAATGCCTACTGAATCAAGGTGGCTGCACTTGTCTAGGTGGCTGCACTTGTAAGAAATCTTTAACAGTTTGCATACATTTAGCATTTTCCTGCATTCTTTTGAGGACTACTTCTGCTTTATTACCAAAAAGGCGCTCTTGGTTTAAGGGTGTGTCCAGTAATTTTGCTTTTACATGATCTGGCAAGTTTTGTTCCTTAAGCCAATCATGTCTTCTAAATACAGACCCAGTGACAGCAGCCCTGCAAGATGCTTCTAAAGCATCAAAAAGTACAGTTGTGTACACTTAACATAAATGTAGATGTTAGAGTGCATTCACTGTTGCAGTCATTACATTTGGGTTATCTGCTTGCAGGTAGCCCTCTTTCAGCCTGATTAACAAAGTCTTGGGTCCTGGATCGGTTGCTGTCCTTTCTTCCATGACGTCAGGGGTATAAAACATGCAGCCGATGCCATTACATCAGTTTTTCTTGCCCCAGATGTCAGGTACCCCCCTAATGGGAAGCAATTAAATATAAAAGTACAATGATATACCTCCAACAAAAAAGTAAATGCACCAAAAAGGCTTTTAAGCATAGTAAAGGAAAAGTACAGTTTTGTACCTACCATAAATGTAGATGTCCGATAGACATTAACTGCAGTCATAACATACGGGTTGTCCTGCCTCAGGCAGCCCTCGGTCGGCCGGATTCCAAAGTCTGGGTCCGACGTCGGCTGATGTCGCATTTCTCTCCGACGTCAGAGCGGCTGGAGTATATAAGCATCAGCCGACGCCATTTTCTTCAGTGTTTCTTGCCCCAGATGCCAGGTGCCCTCCAAGGAAGACTGTAATCAAATTGGAAGACAAAAACAGGATTCCAAACAAATACATGAGCAATAAAACAAATACACCATAACAGATATCCCCAGCTAAGAGTAAGGCGGATAGGAGTGGACCCTAAGCATAGAGGGGTATGTAGGGAGGGAAAACCCGACTGCAGTTGCATGTCTATCGGACATCTACATTTATGGTAGGTACAAAACTGTACTATGTCCTTCAAGAATGCAACTGCAGTCATAACATGTGGGTAGAATACCATAGCTTAGCTGGGGGAGGAGGTATGCTCTAGGAAAGAGATGGTGTGGCAATCAAACCCTGTAGGACTGCCGAGGCAAAGCCTGCTCTGGATCTGGAATATAGAGGGAGATTGTAGTGTTTGGAGAATGTATGCACGGAGCTCCATGTAGCAGCTTCTAGAATGTCCTTTGTAGGCACCCCTCTTAAAAATGCTGTAGAGGTGGCTGTAGCTCTGGTGGAATGTGGTTTGACATAGGTTGGGACAGTCTTTCCATGAAAGGAATAACAGAATCTGATGCAATGTCCAATCCATTTAGAAATAGTCTGTTTTGAAATTGCTTTTCCTTGGACTGCAGGGGCGTAAGCTACAAAAAGCTGTTCAGACTTCCTACTGGCCTTGGTTCTGTCCAGGTAGTATCGAAGTTGTCTATGAATGTCCAAGGTATGCAAAAGTCTTTCCCCCTTATTCTCAGGATTGGGGAAGAAAGCAGGCAGATGAATGGCTTGATTTAGAGAAACCCTAGATACCACCTTTGGCATAAAGGTAGGGTTGGTCCTTAATGAAACCCTGTCTCTGTGGAAAATAATAAAGGGTGGTATTGCCATTAGGGCCTGTAGCTCCGAAACCCTTCTTGCTGAGGTAATTGCCAACAGGAAGGCTGTTTTCCATGAGAGAAATTGCAAGTCAACTGAAGCTGCTGGCTCAAAAGGAGGTAGAGTCAGTTTTTCTAAGACAAAATTGAGGTCCCAGGCTGGCACTGGGGCCTTTCTTGGTGGCTTAATGTTCTTGATTCCCTGAGAAATTGTCTTCTAGGGTGAGAGAAAACAGGAGGATCAGTGTTGTATCTAGCTGAAATAGCAGATGCATGTATCTTTATTGAAGAATATGAGAGGCCGCTCTGTAACATATCTGCCAAATATTCCAAGATAAGTGGGATGTTCAGTAATGATGCATCATGTCCTTTGCTGGTATTCCAATTGCTGAATCTTTTCCACTTTGCTAAGTAGGCCTTTCTGGTGGATGGTCTTCGAGCCTCTGTTAGTATCCGCTGAACTTCCTTGGAGAGAGATAAGCTGAAGTTATTTATGGGATCTCCCAGGCTGTTAGCTGCAGTGTCTGAAGGTTTGGATGCAGTGTTTCGAAATTGTGCTGAGTCAAAAGTAGAGGCCACTGAGGGAAATCCCACCTCTTGCTGTGACATATGCTCCGTAGTAGTGGGTACCAGTGTTGTCTTGGCCAATCCGGAGCTATTACGATTCCCTTGGGCTTCTCTGCTTTGATCTTTAGTAATACTGAGGTCATCAGTGGCAGAGGTGGGAATGCATAGATTGCTAGGGAGTTCCAGTTGAATGAAAGGGCATCTATTTTCCAAGCCTTTGGATGGTATGCCCTTGTGCAAAATTTTGGTAGAAGATAATTGAGGTGAGAGGCAAATAGGTCCACTTCTGGCTTGCCCCATGTCGAAGTGAGTTGTCTGAAAGTCTTCGGATGTAACCTCCACTCGTGTGGATCTGTGAAATTCCTGCTTAAGCTGTCCGCCAACACATTGTCTTTTCCTGGAACAAACTGGGATTGTAACTGGATGTTTAGACTCAGTGATTTCTCCCAAAGCTGCATTGTCAGTCTGCAAAGGGGGTAAGAGTGGGTGCCCCCTGCTTGTTTATGTACCACATCACCGTGGTGTTGTCTGTCCGTATCATTAAGTGGCCTTGCTGGAGTTGGTTTTGAAAAGCCTCGAAAGCATGCATTACTGCCAGCATTTCCTTTTGGTTTATATGCAGATGTGTTTCCTTTGGAGACCATTGTCCTTATATACACCTGCCTTCCATGTGCGCCCCCCATCCAAGGTCTGAGGCGTCTGTAATCATGGTCTGTGTTATCTGTGGTTTTTTGAATGACATACCTGTGTTTTCCTGGCTCACCGAGGCCCACCATAGGAATTCCTTTTGTAGGCATGGAATGAGTGGTATGATTGTCTCCAAGTTGTTGCTGTGTTGAGACCAAATGCTTTTTAGGTACCATTGAAGCGTGTAGTTTTGCTAATGGAACCAGTAGAATGCAGGATGCCATGTAACCCAGGGCCTGTAGGAATCTCCTTGCAGTCATCTGGGTGAGTTTTGCTAAACCTTGAAGTATTGAGTTAACTTCTCTTGCTTGTCTTCTGTCAGGTAAGCCATCTGAGAGGCTGTGTCTAGTTTGGCTCCTAAGAAGATTATTTGCTGGGATGGCTGCAGTCTTGACTTTTGGAAGTTGACTGTGTATCCCAGAGCTTGAAGTAATCATGACATAATCCAGGTTTTTTGTCAACATCAGTTTGCCGTCCGCTTGTATGAGACAGTCGTCCAGGCACGGGTAAATTTGTATACCCTGGAGCCTGTAATGAGCAATTACTGAAGCCAGGCATTTTGTAAACACTCTGGGCAGTAGATAAGCCAAATGGCAATGCTGAGAATTGATAATGCTCTGGCCCTGCAGAAATCTGAGGTATCTTCTGCAGCTGTGTCTGATAGGGACATGCAGGTATGCCTCCTTGAGGTCCAGAGTAATCAGCCATCGACTCCTTGCCCAGCATGGGAAGAAGTTGCTGTAGAGTCAGCATTTTGAACTTTGGTACTATGAGAAAGGTGTTTAATGCGGACAAGTCCAGTATTGGTCTCCATTGAGATTCTTTTCTTGAAACAAGGAACAGTCTTGAGTAAAACCCTGCTCTTGTTCTTTTGTGGAACTCTTTCTATTGCTTTCATCGAGTCAGCAGAGTGATTTGCTTGATAGCCTCTGCCCTTTGATGTTGTGGTAGATTTGGCATGCCTTGTTTTCTTGGTAAGGTATGAAAATGAAACCTGTACCCTCGGTCTATAATGTCCAAAATCCATTTGTCCTTTGTCAGTCTGTGCCAGTTTTTTGCAAACAGAGATAATTTTCCGCCAAGGAGCTTCTAGTTGTTCCCTGGTAGGTGGGTAGAGGAAAGTCATTGAGTTTGTGGTTGTTGGGCAGGTGAAACCCTGTCACTTCTTTGGTTTCCTGACTGCCATTGTCGTCCCCTGTAAGGGCCTCTGTATTGGCCTCTTCCTCGGCCACGTCTGTTCTTACCCCTTTGAAACTTTTCTGGATTAGGAAAGGACCAGTTTTTTGAAGGCCAATTCCTACTGAATCTGGGAGGTTGAACCTGGAGGAAATCCTTCACAGTTTGAACTGATTTTGTTTTTTCTTCGATGGTCTTGAACACTTCCTTAGCATTTGCACCAAAAAGCTTGTTCTTTTCCAAAGGTGCATCCAGAAGTTTTGCTTTTACATGATCTGGTAGAGGTTGATCTTTTAACCAAGCATGTCTACGCATCACTGCCCCTGTCATAGCTGCTCTACATGAAGCTTCCAGTGCATCATATCCACACTGCAGGAAGTGACTGCTTACTTGCCGAGTGTTATGTACAGCTTCCTGCAAAGTCTTCCTGTCTAAAGGATCAGGAGAAGCTAATGTTTTTTGTAAATCTTCTAAGAGATAATCCTGATATTGGAACATATGAAAAGGCAATTAAAGCTCTCATAGATAAGGTAGTGGATATGTAAACCTTTACCCCATCTCTAATGACCTTGCTTCCTGTTGAGGGCAAAGGATCTTTTGAGGTGGAGCTGAAACTCCTTTAGGCCCCAAGTGAAATAGTTTCCAAATCAGCAGTATGGGCCCTGAATAAATGGGAATGAGTTTCTGGGACCCTGTAATACCTGCCTGGCTTGGCTGGAGCAGGAGGAAGAGAATCAGGGGTAGCACTAGAATCAGAATACAAATCATCCAGAACATCAAGTACAGGAGGAATAGCTAAGGGCCTGTGCTGAGGCTTCTTAAGGAAAGTCCTGAGGCGTTTCCGAGAATCAGAATATTCCTGACCCTGTCACTTGAAATGTTCCCTCATGGTGTGCAGAACTTCCCCAAAAGAAATATCCTCAGGAGGGGAGGCCGAAGGTATGGAATCTTCTGCATCCGAGTCCTCATAGGTCTGGAAGAGCTCTTCCGCTATCAGAGTGGACAGAGCCCTCAGAGTCTTCATCTGAAGGACAGAGGGTTCAACCAGGCCTTTATCAGGAGGAGGCTGGGATGCTCTCAGGATGGGCCTGTGCACCTCTAATCATGGAAATTAAATCAGCAGCCATGGACATAATTTGTGTCTCCGGAGTCAGCTGAGGTAAGGATTTGGAAGTAATATGCTTAGTTTTGCTGGCTGCCTTAGCCTAGTGTAGGCCTTAATAGACATGGCCATAGGAGGCCT
>NC_056726.1:243278693-243286193 GCF_019279795.1 Protopterus annectens
AAATTTAGAGGGAAGGCCTACGGCCTACTAGGGAAAGGGAATAAATTACTCGAAAAAAAGGGAACACTGACGGGAATAGGGTTAAAGTAAGTCGTTAAGGTTAACAAAAAACAAATGTATATATAAATTTAAAGGGGGGGTAGACGAAAAGTCTCAAATCTATTCATTTACCTAGAGCTGGTAAAAGAAGGCACCTCGTTAGCGAAGCGTCAAACAAGATCTGGGTAGTCTCCGCCTTGCATCATGGGATATAGGGTTGCCTCGAGCTGGTAAAATTATCTCTCGAGCTTAGCAAGTGCCGAGTCAGAGCCGAGGATCGGCTCCGAACCCATCCAGCAAGAATGAAGGCGAGATTGACAACTTAACATCCTCTTTTAAGTCTAGAGTTACCAACCACACATCCTTGCCTAGCATAGGTAGTAACTGTTGGAGAGTCAGCATCTTGAATTTTGGAATGTCCAGAAATGTATTTAGAATGGATAAATTCAGAATTGGACGCCATGATTTGTCTTTTCTGGGTACCAGGAAAAGTCTGGAATAGAAGCCTTGTCCCTTTTCTGGTACTGGCTGAATAGCCCCCATATTCATGAAGGACATAACTTGTTTCTGGGCCTCTGCCCACTGATTTGGAGGCAGATCTGGCCATCCGTTTGGGATTGGCAACATGTGGAAATGAAATCTGTATCCCTGGGATACTATATTTAAAACCAGTTTGTCCTGGGTAATCAGTTGCTAGTTTCAAGCATGAAGTGCCAGTTTTCCCCCCAAAGGGCCAGCCAAAAGATAAGTGCTTGGTGATTGCAGTGGAAAGTCATTGAGACTGTTTACCATAGGGAGGTGCCTTGTTGCTTACAGATTTGGAGGTAGAGGCACCCCATTGCTTTGTTCTAAAAGTTTCTTGCGACTGAAACCTGGAGCCTTTGGAATGTCTGGGCTTGACCTGAGCGGCTGTAGTGGGTACTGGAAAGGACCAGTTCTTAGTAGGCCAGTGCCTACTAAACCTGGGTGGCTGCACTTGTAAGAAATCTTTCACAGTTTGCATAGATTTAGCTTTATCTTCCATCTTTTTCAAAACTTCTTCAGCCATACTACCAAACAGACTGTCCTGTTGTAAAGGAGCATCCAACAATTTTGCTTTAACATGGTCAGGCAGACTCTGCTCCTTGAGCCAAGCATTCCTTATCACAGACCGAGTTACTGCAGCCCTGCAAGAGGCCTCCAAGGAATCAAAACCACATTGCAAAATATGTTTTCCAACTTGTTCAGCTGAATATAATAAATCCTGCAACTCTATTTTCCACACAAGTCAGAAATCAACATCATTTTCTGTTTAAGTAAACCCATGACATGCTGTTGATATGAAATCGACAGTTTAAAGCCCCGATTGCCAAGGCTGCAGAAGTGTAAACCTTCTTACCCCATCTATCCAGCGCCCTGGAATCTCTATCAGAAGGGGTAGGATTTTTAGCAGTAGAGGCCTAATGCCCTTGGGACCCTGAGAAATGGTTTCAGGGTCAGCAGTAGGGTTTATGAAAAGGAATTTGTGGGAGTCAGGAACCCTGTAGCATCTGTCTGGCTTACTAGGAGCCAGAGGGCAGGGAATCAGGAGTCATACTGGATTCTGAGAAAACATCATCAACAATGTCTAGAGCAGGAGGTATAGCCAAAGGCCTATGCTGAGGAAGAAGAAGAAAATCCCCAAGTCTCTTTTTTAGATTCAGAGAAATCCTGACTCTCACAGTGAAAGTGTTCCCTTAAGGTATGCAAAGTTTCTCCAAATGAGAAATCCTCAAGGGGAGAAGCAGAAGGGATGAAGTCTTCTGCATCAGAGTCCTCAAGGAATCAGAAGAAATAGAAACCTGATCTGAAGATTCACAGTCAGTGCCTTGCCTAGGCCTCTTAGCAGCAGGGGGATGGGTACCCCTGATAAAAGGTAATTAAATCTTCAGCCATTTTAATTATTTGTTTTTTAGGCATTGGGGCCTGTACACGTGGCCCAAGCGTCATTTTCTTAGACATAGAAGTAGTTTTTGGCCTTAGTTTTGAAGATGGCGTCTGTTTAATATACAAATCTTTAGGCCTGAAAACACCCTCAAAAGCTGGTGCCTGCTCAGCGGCTCCAGACCCATCTAAGGTAGAGACATCCGCGGGTTCAATACTTAAAAAATCTCACGGCATACCGGACTCCAAATGGGTCTCAACAGAGGCCTGCAAATCAAAACTAGTGGGTATCAGGGGCTGCGAAAGTGCCTCACTGAGTACCGGCGAACCGGCGACTGGCTTAGTAGAAGCCTCGTCATCGGTTTTGGACCTCGAAGGTCTGTCTTTTTCTTTGCGTGTTTTTTAGGTATTCTGGTAGTCGGATTGCTAACCTAGACATTTCTGGATAGTTAAATCTTGAGTCAAAATATTTAGAAGCAAAAATATACCGACGTTTAATCGTGCGTTGATTAAATTTAGCACAAAACAACAAGGCACATTGTGGTCAGGGCCTAGGCAAGGAATACAGTACAAATGAAAATCCTTATGGAGATATTTGCTTCCCACAAGTAATGCAATTATTTACTTTTACTGACATCGGTAAGGAGCAAGAAAAAGTTTCCCCAAAGGGGTACTTATCTTTTAGTTTAAGACCGGTTCTGATACTCGAAAACGAAAATTTCAGGAGTCGGTCAACTGGCACTTGCGAACTGCTTCTACTTTGGGCACTGCGGGGCAAGAAAGACTGGGGTAATGGCGTCGGCTGCATGTTTTATACCCCTGATGACTTGACGTCACGGAAGATGGGACAGCAACCGACGCAGGTCCCAAGACTTTGTTAATCAGGCCGACTGAGGGCAACCTGCCAGCAGATTACCCAAATGTAATGCCTGCAACAGTGAAACACGAAGAACATCTGAAAAGCTATTCAAATACAGTCATGTCATCTTCTTCTGGAACACTGTCATAGGTCTCCAACCCCCAAATTCTGGCCTGAATTGCCTGCAAATCCATTTCCTGTAGAACCATTGCCCCCAATCTGTCATGCCTAGCAATAGAGCTCTCCTTAAATGAGCACTGCTTGTCCAAGTAACCTGCTCGTAGTGTATTGGCAACACAGATGTCAGTGATTTTATCCCATGAAATTTTCACCCAAGTCACGACCTCTTGCAGGCTAGGCTTCAGAGTTTCCATGCGGATTTCTCTCCATTCTATTTTCAATGTAGAAACAGAGTTCCATGCGCAAATGGTCCTTGAACGGCTTGTTTATTGCAATATCAAGAGTCTGGAGATAGGGGCTTGTTTATTGCAATATCAAGAGTCTGGAGATAGGCAGTCATTCCTGCGGGAATCATTTTTTGATCTATTCTTCTGCGTGCAATGAATTTCTTCATGTCTTTAGTGCGGGGAGTGCTGGCTGAATTCCAGACTAGCAGACCTCTTTTGCCACCTTGCAAAACAAGTGGCAGCATTACATTGACCCACTTCCTCAACTGCTTGTGTGCACCAGGTTTTTTGGTTTCAAGAATGTAAATGCCTGAAACACGTTCAATCTGATCTTTCTTGCCCTTACAATGATCAGAGGTGGGGTTTTCTTTCCATCTAGATGAATTGCCAAAATACAGGTAACGTGCACCCTCGTAGGCAGTGGAGGGAATGTAGATTGACGAGGCACTCCTATGATTAATTGTTTGAGATCCTTGGCCCATAAACACTGCAATTTCATCCATAGCAATCATGTTGGAGTTGATATTTAGAAAAGTCGATGCCATCAAAGGACTTTAATGCAAGTGCACGTTTAATAACTTCAGTATCTTCCAGCTTGAACAGTGTTGTTGATCTTCTTAGACAGTTCATATCACTGAAGGAAGCCATTCGGCCAATGTTGTGATGCTTTGAATTTTTCTGGGGATGTTTCTAACTGTGGTGCCATTACAAGGGCAAATGCTTGAATATCAGCCCTGCGCACAATGAAAGCCTTTGCTCTCCTGTTAGCAATCCATTCACAGATGATGTCTTCCAGCTCAGGAAATAATGGTTGCCGACCTGATCCACACTTGCACTTCTTTGCATTTCCCTCATCGGCCTGTTGACTGAGGTTATCGTAAGCTGCACACCATTTTCAGACTATTCGGAGATCCAACTTCTATTGCAGAAAGCAGTCAGATTCTTTCCCCAAGAGTCCTCCACAATTCCTTTCTTGTATTTGACGGAATAGCTCTTTCTTTTTACACTCATCTTGTCTGGGGGGGGGGGGGTTAACTGAAGACTTACGAGACTGGAGTGGCAACACAAAATGGCGACGGTTAAGATAACACAACCACAGCTGTTTGTTATCAAGTGCACAAGCTTTACGTGCGTTGTCTGCACTTTGACCAACCAAAGTACACCTGCCAGTGTTTATGGACCAAGGATCTCAACAGTCAAGTGTGAGTGATGATTAGGGTTACAGTAAGAATTGTGGAGGACTCCCAGGGAAAAAACCTTATGACTTTCTGCAAAGAGAAGTTGGGTGTCCGAATGCTCCAAAAATGATGAGCAGAGTACGACAACCTCAGTCAATGGGTGTCGATTAATACTATTTTATAATTCAACACATCCATCGTGTGTTGTTGACGATCTTAACGCCTTGGACCACTCCAGTTTGGCATTTACTTATCAGGAGTCAAGGCCAGGGTCAGTGGTCATTGGCTGACTAAATTTGCAGATGATTGCAAATTAGGAGCGGTCAATGAATCTCACACTGATGCAAATGTTCTCTGAGAGGGGCTGACACAAATAACTGGTGTCAGAGCCATAGACTAAAACTAAACGTTAAGAACTGCATAATAGTTAGCAGGGATGGATGAATTCCCAACGGATACTATCATATTGACAACACACCCCTTAGAGTTGACCTAGCAGTCAGGGACTTGGAGAAACACAGACAGTAATCTTGATTATCACCTGTCTGCAGTGGTGAGGAAATCATTCTATGTTGCGCAACTTGTAAACAAAGGTATGGCACCTAAGTCCAAGGAAGATATAGTTCCACTGTATTTGGCATTCATCAGACCTATCACTGAGTACAATGCCCCCTATGTACCTAACCAGGCATATACACTTGGAATGTCCACAGAGGTTCATCACTAAAAGAATACAAGGCATAAGTAATATGTCCTACGCAGAACGTCTCAAGGCCCTATCCCTGTATTCTGTCTCCTATAGGTGGTTGAGGGAAGATCTATGCCTGGCATACCGGGCATTGTCAGAATTCCCTCCGATGGGCCTCCTGCATATCTACAAAACAAACAGCACCAGAATTACACATTCTAAAACTTAAACCTTGCTTGTGACAAACAGGACCTGCTGATGAGACAGAATGAGTGGTCTCTGGGATGCATACCTATGGAACAGGCTCCCCATCCATGTGAAGCGACATACACCTCCCTAACCCAATTCAAGAGCAACTTGGCCAATTGTCAAAGTAAACTTTATTGTCATTCAGAAATCACACAAGTGCAAAAATTCATCCTTGGTTTGGCACCTATGTCTCTAATGGACACAGATAACCTGTAAAAGGTTCATTTCCCAGGCCCATGCTTACACTTACCGAGGGCATCAGAACTTGTCAGATATTTCGGATGCACGGCTAGGCTTAAAAAGACCCTTGTGGTCGTTACCTAGTAAACATCTATGAACCAAGCTGACTAAAAGGAATATCAACAGGTGTGCGAGAGTGACAATCCTCAGGTTGAACAGTACAGCCTTATCCACAGGGATTGTGCGATCTCAAAGTTGGAATACATAATTAGGAGTGGGTATTGGGGGCAAAGCGAGGTCTCCCCTTGCAAAAAAAAAAAAAAAATGATGCTTTAAAGTTTTTTATGCACTGAGATTAAATTCTCAGCATGAGTAGTAGCATATCGACATGCATAAGGTGATCACATTATGCATGTCATCTTCAGTAGTATTTGACTTGCTTACGTAGATCCACTTACATTCACATTTATATATTTTGTTAACTAGCCTACCCTATTTCCGTCTTAATAAACGGAACTATTATAGAATGTACCATCCCTTCTCTTTGGAATCCACGGTGGTGGTGCTGCGGTAGCGTTGTCGCCTCACAGTAAGATGCTGTCCGGTTCGATTCTCAGCTAGAGCGTCTTCTGCGTGGAGACGTGCGTGAATGGGCGTACCTTCATTGAAGGTTGTGCGTCAGGGCTGGTAACTCGTCACGTAAAAATCAACTACCAATCATTAGCGGACCGGAGTTCTGCTGTGGCGACCCCTAACCGGGAAAAGCCGAAAGACACAGCAACCATCCCTTCTCTTTGGAAAGTTTCACATATAATTCCATTGCATAAGGGTGGTAACTCAACTGAACTCACTAACTTTCGACCCATTGCCATACTCTCTCCTTTAGTAAAAATCATGGAGAAATGTATCCACCAGCAGCTACTCAAGCATCTCCTACAAAACAAGCTACTGGCCAACTGCCAGAATGGCTTTAGACCATTCCACAGCACTACAACTGCTCTTTTACCCTTCTCTGACTGTATTAATAGAAATCGAAATAACAACCTGCCTTCCTCTGCTCTCTTTATAGACCTCTCTAAAGCCTTTGACATGGTTAATCATCAGTTAATGTCAGCTACACTACAATCACTTTCCTGAGATACTCAGGTACTCAAAGGATTTAAGTCTTATCTAGGTAACAGACAACAGGCTGTCCTCTGGGACAACAAACTATCTACTCAGCTTCCAGTCACTCTGGGTGTCCCGCAAGGCTCCATTCTGGGACCTCTCCTCTTTTCTATTTTCATTAATGATCTGAAAACTACCCTCCCCCATACCACCTGCATACAATATGCTGATGACTCAACTTTAATCTGTGCCGCAGCCTCTTCAGCCGAAATCCACTCCAGTACCCAAAGAGTACTTACCTTAGTTGAAAACTGGTTCCATCAATGCCATCTCCTCCTTAATCCAAAAAAACTAAACTATTACTGTTCACTCCCACACAGAAGTCTGCCCATATTAATTTCACAATTACATCAAATAATAGCACTGTAACAGCACCCAACACAACCACCAAACTTCTTAGGTGTAACAATTGATCATAATCTTAACTATGACAATCACATAAACTTAACTATCAAAGAAGTTAATAGAAAACTTGGTTTCCTTTACAGGCTTAAAGCCTTTCTTACACCCTCTGCCAGGACTACTATTGCTCAAACCCATCTAATCTCCACCCTACTCTATGACTCCCCCATATATACCAACCTATCTAAAACTAATCTAAACAAGCTGGCAACCTCCTATAACAACATCACCAGATTTGACACTGGCTCCCCTTTTAGAACCCACCACTGCCAAAATCTGAAACGGCTAGGATGGCTGGAATTTCAAAACCAGGTTCTTCAACAACTTACTATCACTCACAAGCTCCTGTACCATCCCACTAATGCACCTGTACTCTGTAATCTTATTAGTCCTTATATAAATCTCAAAGCTATACGCTCAGCAAATAAG
>NC_056726.1:243296193-243308693 GCF_019279795.1 Protopterus annectens
TTGGGTCCCCAGGTCCCCAATTACTTCTTCTGTACTTAATGGATTACCACCTATGTGGTAATTTGTGGGCACTTTGTTTTTGCCAAAGGGGATGACTATACACTTTTTGGCATTTAGCTTGAGGCCATGGCTCTGTCACCAGTTGTCTGTTTCTATGAGGCCCTTTTGGAGGATGCTTGTGGTCGGCTGGAGAGTCGATTATGGCGCCCAGTTTGCAATCATCTGCAAACTTGGTCAGCCACAGTCCTTCCGTGTTGGCCTGTACCTCCGAGAAATATATACCGAACAATAGAGGTCCCAGGACTGAGCCTTGGGGGACACCACTTGTAACTGGTTTGGAGTCTGACATGGCTCCAGCAATTCTAACCATGTGGGTTCTGTCCTTAAGCCAGTTTGCAATCCATCTAGTGACATAGGGGTTTATATTTAAGCTGGTGAGCTTATCTATAATGCCCGAGTGGGTATTGTATCGAAGGCTTTTTATGAGGTCCAGGTAGGCTGTGTGGACCACCTTCCCCTCGTCAATGGCCTTGGTGACTGTTTCAAAGAAATCAACCAGATTTAAGAGGCAGGATCTGCCCTTAAAGCCGAACTGGGTAGGATCCAGTGTCTGTAGGTCCCCAATATCTTTATTTATGAGGTCCATGATGATCCTTTCCATAGCTTTGCAGACCAAGCTAGTCAAGCTTGTTGGGGCGATAGTTTCCAGGATCCGTTGAGGCACCACCTTTATGGAGAGGGACCACTGTTGCTGTACGCCTCTCTTTGGGTACATATCCTTGTAGTAAGGCTGAGATTGAACAGTAGTTTTATGTATGGGTTTATCTCTTCTTGGAGTTCATGTAGGACGCAGCCCGGGACACCATCTGGTCCCATTGATGCTGTGTTTTTTGCTTTGGAGAGGGCGGCTCTTACCCGAGCATCTGAGATGTCAGGGGGGCAGCAATCTGCTGGGATAGATATTTGCCCTTTTGGTGGGGTTTGCTGAACCTGTCAGCTAGGATGTTGGCAAGGTCTGTGGGTTCAGTGTATTTTTTTGTCACTTTGGTCTAATTCTGAGCATATCTGGGAATTACCACCCAGGTTCCTAACATAACTAAAGAAAGCCTTGTGATTATCCTTAGTGTCCTGTGCAATTTTTCTCTCGAAGCCGGCCTTAGACAATTTTATGAGTGCCCGTAGTTTTTTGCTAATACTGATCAGTAATGCCTTCCCTTTTTGGGATTTTGCTCTGTCATTTAGTAGCTTCCTCCTTCTATTGTATAGTTTGTTTATGGCTGGGGTCCACCAGACAGGACGTCTGCCTTTGGAGGATTGGGTCTTGGTTTTATTTGGGATCGCATGATCCATGCATTCCTGAAGGTGTTCACAGAATGCGTTTATAAAGGATTCTGTGGTCTGGGCCGTATTTTCTACAGGCCCGGGGGCTTTGAAGGATTCCACCTCGGTTTTGAGGAGAGTGAAATTTGCTTTAGAGAAGTTTTTCACTGTGGTTTTCTGGGCAGGGGGTGGGGTCGGGATGTGAATATCCAGTGAGATTAGTTTATGGTCTGATCTTACCAGTGAGGGATACACTTCTGGTCTGGAGCAGAGTCCCCCCATGATGGTGATGATCAGGTCCAGTATGTTTTCCCCTCTTGTGGGAGTGGTAACAAGTTGTTCCATAGCATTTGAGTTTATAAATTCTAGGAACCTTTGGGCTAGGGTGTTGGAGCTAGAGTAATGCTCCCAGTCCATGTTTGGGTAGGTAAAGTCGCCCAATATAATGGTGTTTGGAGAGACCTCCATATTTTCCAGTGTTCTCAGAAAGGCCGAGTGGGGTTCCTGGGTTTGGGAGGGTGGTCTGTAGCAGGCTATAAACTGGAAGGCAGTTTTACCCACTGTTAGTTGCACATGGATAGTCTCTGATGCTTCGTGCTTTGCCACCAACCTGGAGGTGTGGGTATCTTTGATGAATATCGACACTCCCCCTCCTTTTGTGGTTCGGTCCAAGTTTTGGGGCCGAAAAGCATGGTATGAGGTATAACCTGGTAGTGCTGGGGTGCTCTCGGGAGCCCTGAATCAGGTTTCTGTTACTGCACAGATATCGATGTTCTCCATGCTAAGGAGAGTTTCGAAAAGTGCATCTTGAGGTTTAGACTTCTGGCGTTGAGTAGCATTACTCTTAGTTTCTTATCCCTTGTGATATCTATGGAGGTGGGTTTGTCTTTTGAGCCTTGCCTAAAAAGGCACTATGGGGGTAGCAAGAGCCTTTGCCAATATCCGAAAGCCCAGGGGTGACAGGTGCAAGCCGTCCCTAGCGAAGCATCGTGGCTTGTCAAGCATATCATCCCAAGCTGACGGGCAGTGGATCCCCTTTGAATGACACCAGTACTTAAGCCAATTGTTGAAATTGATCATCTTGTCTTCATATTGTGGCATCATTCTTGGTGAGGGTAAGATGCTACTCAAGGTCAGGGTCATACGGGCCTGGGCTACATGCTCAGAGAGCTCCTTTATGTCTCTTTTCATGTAGTCCAGGGAGGTACGTCTCAGGTCATTCACACCAGCATTGACAATGACCGAGTCATATTTGTACTTGCCTTGGAGTGACCTGATTTCTTGTGTTATGTGGCGGATCCTAGCGCCCGACAGGCTGCTCACCGTGACCCTCTCCTTGTATAGCCTGGTGAGCGGGACGTCAGTGTGCCTGACGATAGAGTCACCTATTACAAGTGTATCAGGTGTGTTGATTAGTCTTAAGGGCTGTGACTGTTCGGCACACTGGCTTTCTGAGATATGTGTTGCACGTGTTTTGTTTTGGGGTAACGGTTGCGTGGGTGTCTGCTTTGGAGGTCTCTGCTGCTTAGGCAGATCTTTAATTTAGAGCCTCCGAGTATGTTTTTGTGTGATTATGTGTTTGGTTTGCTGTCGTGGTAGGTCTATGTGAGACTGGAATTGTAGTGAGTGCTGTTTCTTTCTCCTCCTGACTGGTTATGCCAGTAGTGAGTTGAGAGAGAGATTAGCCTCCAGCTTGGCTATATGGTTGCATCTCTCACATGTGTTGGAATTTGTTGCGAGGAGGAGAGGGTTGTCTGTGTACATGAGGCAGTTGTAACATTGCCTCAAGATTCCCAGACTCACCAGCTGGACCGTAGAGGAGATTGACAACTGACCTTTAGACATGCTAGAATAATATTGGGAATTCCTTAATAATTGAAAACAAGGGCCAGTGGGGAGTGAGGGTGTAGTGCTTTTAATTTTTAGTGCTGACTTATATAATTGCTTTAGCGCGCAAGTGCCAAGTAACTTAAGTGCAATGTGTTACAGGTAACTTAAATGCAAAAACGACACACAGTAACTTTCTTTCAAGTGAAACAAGGAAATAAGTACAGTAAGCAATGCAGATATCACTAGTGATCCACAGAAGCGCTGAGAAGCCGTGTATTAGGTGGAATTAGCGTTCCAGGGAAATAACAAGCAAACAAATAACAAGAATATAAACAAAGCTAGATTCAGCAGGCCTGGATCTAGTTATGCTACAGCAAACAAGGTGTATCAATTTCAGTAAGATACAGTTCAAATATTCAGGCACTATAAACCTTTAACCAGAAATTCCCAGCTCAGAAGGGCAGAGTCCAGCCTGTCCTCCCACAAGAGTGCAGACCACGAACCCTCTTAATGTAAAATAACTGGCCTGAAAGCCCAAGTGCTTAAACCAGAATTAATACACTTTTAGAATAACAGACACTGAGCCCTCAATCAGCAGTTCCCAACCTAGAAGGATGCAAGCTACTTGTTCTGCCACTACAGTGCAGACCACAAACCCTCTCAGTGCAAAACAACTGGTCCGAAGCCCAAGTGTTTAAACCAAAAGGCTTAGAATGAGTTACACCAAGTAGTAATAAATACAACTGAGTACTTTTAAGATGATGCAAAAGTAAAATAAAGTAGGTAGAAACACAAGTACAGTAAAAGCAGATGAAACTTTTTTTTTTTTTTTTTTTTGAACAAGTGTTGAGATCAAAGAAACAGATGTGTGCTGAAACTAGAAAACTGGCTAGTCATAAGAAAAAAAAACTAAGCTAGAAGGCTTCCTCAAACACAGAAGGGCTTGGGGGCTCAGAAGCCTACAAATAGTCTATACCACTTAACAGGAAAGGCAGGAAACAAGCTTAATTTTTTTTTTGTCTTTCCCAGATGCTCTCTTTGTACACAGTAGGAGTGCCTGAAATCAGAATATGATCTCACTGCACTCAGTTGAGTGAGCAAATGAGATGGGCCCAGAAGGAGTATCCAAACACAAATTTACAAGAGGGGCGGGCAGTTTCAAGGCCACTAAGATTAACACCAAAACAAAAACAGGGACGGTGGGTGGGACTAACTGAAGAGCAGAGTCAAAACTTCCAGTTCAGTTAATATTCCTGCAACACACAGTTAAAATCAATTTAAATACTGTATTTTTTTGAAAAAAAAAAAGTGCAAATAAAGGTACTTAAATTCTCTTATACGTCCAGTTGAATACAGCAAGTTCTTAGCCGGCCAAAGCTGAGATTTTTAAGCAGAAAATATTTCACACTGTACCACTTAAATAGGCAAGGGCAGGAAATCAAAGAATGTGGCTACCCCCACACCTGTAATTACTAGCAAATAACAAAATTCAGCAAACACTGACCAACTTCCAGTTCAGTTAATATTCCTGCAACACACAGTTAAAATCAATTTAAATACTGTATTTTGAAAAATAGGGACAGATTTTAAATATTGGTCCTGTAAACTTAGAAAGTTGCTAGAATAACAGGTTTTAGGTTCATAGGTTTATACTAGGCTATCTGCCCTAAGGCATTTATAAGCCTAGCCCAAAGTTTTGTGGCTTACGCCACCCCTTATATGAAAAAATACTGTGCCCATTAGTTTGTTGTGCCTCTGTCCAGCAGTGACACAGAGATGATTCCCGGGGTAAACCTACGATCTCCCATCCACAGGTCAAGATTTCTCTTGAACAGAGCCAGCGAGGTGCTCTGCCTCACATGGACCGGGATTTTATTCCACAGCATAGGGAGTCTCTGAGTGATAAATCTATCCCTCCAGCACGTCCTATTTATATCCGTGCTAAGGTTTAAGTCGCTTGCTCTAGTGGTTTTGGTGGATTTGGATTTTTTGAGGTGGAGCATGTCCATTAATTCCGAGTTGGACATGGTCTTGTATGTCAGGCACGTCACCTCTGAGCAGACGGTATGCGACTGAATAGAGCTGGAGTTTCTTCAATCTGGCAGCATATGACAGATTTTGGAGTCCCTTTATCCTTTTGGTGAGGAACTTTTGGGGTCTCTCCAATTGCTGCAGATGTCGGGTGAGATACATCCCGAATGGGGCATTGTACTCTATCACTGGTCTGATAAGTGAAGAGTACAGGGGAACAATGACCTCACTAGATCTGGATGTGAATCCCTTCATGATCAGGTGGGCAATGTAGAAGGTCTTTCTAACCACTTTAGCAACGTGAGTGTCAAAAGAAAGGCCACTGTCAACCTGGGTCCCCAGGTCTCTGATAACCTCTTCTGTGCTTAGTGGATTGCCACCTATATGGTAGCTTGGGGTTACCTTGTTTTTCCCGAAGGGTATGACTATACATTTTTTGGCGTTTTAACTTCAGGCCATGGCTCTGGCACCAGCTATCTGTTTCCGTGAGTCCCTTCTGAAGGATATCAGTGACCGATGCACTTTCCACTATGGCGCCCAGTTTGCAGTCGTCTGCAAACTTTGTCAGCCAAAGTCCTCCCATGTTGGCCTGTACTTCTGAGAAGTAGATGCCGAACAATAGGGGGCCAAGGACCGAGCCCTGTGGGACACCACTTGTGACCGGCTTGGAGTCTGACATAGCGCCAGCAACTCTAACCCTGTAGGTTCTGCCTTTAAGCCAGTTTGCAACCCATCTTGTGACATATGGGTTTACATTTAAGCTGGTAAGTTTTTCTACAATACCCGAGTGGGGTATTGTGTCGAAAGCCTTTGCAAGGTCAAGGTAGGCTGTATGGACTGCCTTTCCCTCATCAATGGCCTTGGTGACTGTTTCGAAGAAGTCGACCAAGTTCAAAAGGCATGATCTGCCCTTGACAAAGCCAAACTGGGTCGGGTCCAATGTCTGCAAGACCACTATATCTTTGTTTAGGAGCTCCATTATGATCCTCTCCATAGCTTTGCAGACTAGACTTGTTAAGCTTATGGGGCGGTAATTACCAGGGTCCGTAGAGGCACCGCCTTTGTGGAGTGGGACCACAGTTGCCGTACGCCACTCCTTGGGCACGTATCCTGTGGTAAGGCTGAGATTAAACAGCTGCCTTATGTGGGTTTAATTCCTCATTTAGCTCGTGTAGCACACAGCCGGGGACACCATCCGGTCCCATTGATGCTGTGTTTTTAGCTTTAGAGAGCAGCTTTCACCTGCGCATTTGAGATGTCTGGGAGGCTACACTCCGCTGGGATAGTTCTCTCTCCTTTGGGGGGGGGGGAGGGGGGTGAAGTTTGCACTGAACCTGTCTGCCAGTATGTTGGCAATGTCTGTGGGTTCAGTGATTTTTGTATCATTTTGGACTAATTCTGAGCATATCTGGGAGTTTCCACCCAGGTTCCTAACATAGCTGAAAAAGGCCTTATGACTGTCCTTTGAATCCATGGCAATTTTTCTCTCAAAATTGGCCTTAGTTGATTTTATGAGTGCTCGTATTTTTTTTTTTACTAATAATGATCAGGGGTGACTTCCCTTTTATGGATTTTGTTCTATCATGTAATAGCTTTCTCCTCTTATTGTAAAGTTTGTTAATGGCTGGGGTCCACCAGACTGGACGTTTGCCCTTTGTGGAAAGAGTCTTGGTTTTATTTGGGATTGCCTGATCCATGCAGTCCTGGAGGTGTTCATAGAAGGCATTTGTAAGGGCTTCCAGAGCTTGGGTTGTGGTTTCCACTGGCTCAGGGGCCTTGAAGGATACCACACCAGTCTTGAGTAGTGTGAAGTTTGCTTTAGAGAAGTTCTTCACGGTGGTCTTTTTTGTTTGGGGTGGGGGCGGGATGTGGATTTCCAGTGAGATTAGTTTACGATCAGATCTCACCAATGAGGGATATACTTCCGGTGTGGAGCATTTTGTCCCCATGTTTGTGATAATGAGATCTAGTATATTTTCTCCTCTCGTGGGAACAGTGACTAGCTGTTCCATGGCATTTGAATTTATGAACTCCAGGAACCGTTGGGCTTTTGCATTGTTATACATTTTCTGAAGGATGTGAACCCTGAAACTCAAAATGTCTGTCATTATTTATTATTATTTTGTGACGTCAAACCTAAATGATTTGTCAGAAAACTCCAAATTTTATGAGGAACACACCAACACTAAGGAGACACAAATCTGGACATTCTGCAAATATATGGACAGTTGAGAAGTATGTCCTAGATACTGATCACACATTCTGCATATTAAGATCTTGCCAAAGCATCTGAGGCTGTTCACCATAAAGGCATTACAAATAAACTCATTCATCTCAGTGTTAACTTATATAGTTCAAAGGATAAGACTGAAACCAAACCCAAGAATGGCACTTAAGCAAGCTGAAGTGTCCAGTGGAATCATAGCTGGCCTTAGACATAGGCCAACTAGGTGACTGCTTAGGGCGCCGCTCTAGCAGGTACGCTTTTCAAGTAATCTGGATGGTGTAGGTATAGAAACTCTGGAATCATTAATGACATTAAGGTTATATCAGTATGTTGTGAGTAAGGTCAGAAAGGTGTACTCTGTACCACACGAAAGGCATAGCTAGCAAGATAACAGAAGTCATTGCACACCTCAATACACCTTTGATCAGGCCAATTACTGACACTAATGCTTTAGTTTGCAGCTTAGAAACAAGTCATTTGGCTAAACTAGGGAAAATTCAGATACTAACAAAAATGAAAAAGTTGAGGTTGGACATATGAAGCTAAGCATACAGACTACAAAGACTTATCTTTTTTGTACTTGACAGTTTGTTCATAGGTAGGTACTAGGCTATCGGCCCAAGGGCCTACGTAAGCCTAGCCAACAAGGTTCCCTGGCTTACGCCACCCAAGAAAGTTATTTTCCTGTGCTACTGTCGAGCAGAGACACAGAAGTGATCCCCGGGGTGTATTTCCAATTTCCCATCCACTCAAGATTTTTCTTGAAGAGTGCTAATGAAGAACTTTGCTTGACATAAATGGGTAGCCTGTTCCAGAGTATGGGAAGTCTCTGGGACAGGAATTTATCCCTCCAGCATGTCCTGTTTATTGTGGTGACAAGGTTTAGGTCCCTAGAGCATGTAGCTCGGAGGGATTGAGATTTCTTTAGGTGTAGCATGTCCAACAGCTCTGGGTTTGACATAGCTTTATATGTTTAGGCAGAGATCACCTCAGAGTAGGCAATATGCTATGGAGTAAAGCTGGGAGTTTTTTGAGATGGTCAGTGTAGTGTATTTGAGGCCAGTAATCCTCTTTGTGAGGTACTTCTGTGGCCTTTCCAGCTGCTGCAGATGTCTTGTGAGGTACATTCCAAAAGGGGCGTTTGTACTCTATAATGGGTCTAATGAGTGTCGAGTAGAGAGGAACAATGACCTCTTTTCCTGGATGAGAACCCTTTTATGAGGAGGTGTGCCACGTAGAAGGACTTCCTGACTACTGTGGCGACGTGGCTATCAAAGGAGAGACTACTGTCCACCTGGGTCCCAAGTTCTCATCACACATTCGGTGTTAAGTAGATTGCTGCCTATGTGGTAGTTCATGAGTACAGTTTTTACCAAAGGGGATGACACTGCACTTTTTGGCATTGAGATTGAGGCCATGGCTCGGACACCAGGCATCTGTCTCAGCAAGGCTCTTCTGTAGGATGTTCACATCATTTGGGGACTTGACTATGGCTCCTAGTTTGCAGTCATCTGCGAACTTAGTTAGTCAGAGGCCTTCTGTGTTAGCCTGTACATCAGAGTAGTACATTCCAAACAGGAGAGGTCCCAGGATGGAACACTGTGGTACTCCACTTGTCACTGCTTTGAGATCAGATTTGGAGTCTGCAACTTAGTGACAATCTACTTTTGGAACATAACTATGCCAAGATGGCAATTACTGTTGTAAAACTGCACCTGTAATATATAGCAAGCACAGGTAGCACAAAACCCAGTGATGCAGTACTTGTAATTGACAGATACAACACAAAAATATTTAGTTCATTATGTGATGACTACATGACTAAAAAAAACTTGGAATAAATATCAGTGCACTCTCCCCCTCAAGCCAGTATACCTGGCACCGAAAAGGCTGTCAAACACAATCACTACACCTCAAATACCACCCATACCTACACAACAAAACACCCACACATGCAGAGGTCCTCCACATAAACATACCCAAACAAAGGAGACCTCCGATGCAAAAACACAGCCCTCCACACCACATAAAACACACAGTCCATACACCTGTGTATCACAGCCACTAAGGCTTCACCATAAACTCAACATATTAGTTATAAGAGACTCCAATGTGAGACACAGATATGCCTCTCACCAGGCTGGATAAGGAGAAAGTCACGGTTAGTTGTCTGTCTTGTATCACATTTGCCCAGGGCACCAGTCTGTAGGTTTTAAAACCTCAAAAGGTTAGTCTGAGATGGTCCACTGGGCTACAAAAGTCTAATATGTACATATTATTTTTCATCATATAGCAGGGAACCATTCTCATTCACTCCACTGGAGCTCAGGAAGTTTGCACTGCAACTTCCAATGGGCGAAGCCTAAACCTTTTGACAGAATGAAATTGTGTCCTCGCATTTCAAACAAATGTTCATATTTCTGGACCCACAGGGGTTACAAAGTATAAACGGCAAACTCTTCAGCACATACTATTTTTACAGTGGTTATATTCTTTAGGTTCTAGGTCTTAAACTGAATTTTAGAAGTCACAGTAAGCACAGTAACCGTTAAATTTATAATATTTTGTAAACGACTTACAATATCTCATCAACCACTCAAGTTACACACATACTATCAACCAGCATTTTATTCAGCTACCTGAGAGCTTTCGTGTGAGACTAAGGAGTTGTCTAGATTACTTTGGTTGTTGAGATATTTAGAAAAATGTGAACATTATATCTCTATAAATTAATATCCTAAAAACAGTTAATATATATTTACCTGCAGTAGACAGAGGTCAAACACTAATGCAGTTGAGTTTGCCATTGTGTAAGCTTTAGGATGAAATCTTTTAAAACCGTGTACATAGCATGGTTTGTGAATTATTGATGCAAATATGAACAAACAATATTTGATGTCTAAAGAATAAGATTTAAATGCAGATGCACCTGGATGCGTCACTCGGATGTAATGAGTCAGAGACCCACTACAATGAACCACTGACCTGAAGTTTTGCCAAATTCTTGCTATTGTCTTGTTTAACCCCTGCTGAAAGGCATGCCTTCATAATTCTGTAGAATGTCCCAGATTTTGATTGATATCTTTGCCCTGTCCATCATAACACTTTTGAATTTCTGGTAAATTTACTGAGAGTTACAGCTGGTTAACAATACCAGACAGTTTCATACATCTTGTTTTCAGAAAAAGCACATTAATGCAAAACTCATTTTATTAACTTTTTACATGAAGCAGACTAATTTAAAAATTGTCCCCAATTTTTTACTCCCATCCCTCCATTACTTTCAGCTTTGCCTAAAATTCTTAAGCAAAGTTGAGAAGCACTCCAACAGAAAATCTCAAAAGAATGTGATAAACTTGCTTATAATTAACCTCACGTAATGCATTTTACTGGAATTTACATTATACTCCAAAAGAACTCAAACGATCGATAAGCCTCAAGAAATTTTATTCTGAAGTCACCAGAAACAGAGAGGCATTGTTAACCGCCAAATCTCCTCTATTGTAAATTGGTTTTACTACAATGGACCAGAGGCTCTAGTCACAGGCAACCTAAAGGTGTGAAAGACAGGAACCCAAATCCTTCTCTTAAATCTATGGCCTACTGAATAAGCACTTCTATGTAACAACATCTGTAAATTGATTCACCCTATGTATTCTGTCTAGTGAAGTTATAATGTGATGACCCTAAGCAATGTAGTCCCCATAACTGCAGGGTCTGCAGCTTTCTTGCAGGGTACAGAAAATCACAAGTGATTGTCAAAACAATGGATTAGTATACTTTTACTGCTTTGTTGAGATTAAAGACAAATTGCTAAGGAGATGGGCATGCATGAAAATCTTTTAAGGTGGAGGACTTGCACTACAAAATATTTGCAAGAAGATCATTATTAGTAAAAAAAAAAATACGAGCACTCAAAATCAACTAAGGCCAATTTTGAGAGAAAAATTGCCATGGATTCAAAGGACAATCACAAGGCCTTTTTCAGCTATGTTAGGAACCTGGGTGGAAACTCCCAGATATGCTCAGAATTAGTCCAAAATGATACAAAAAATCACTGAACCCACAGACATTGCCAACATACTGGCAGACAGGTTCAGTGCAAACTTCACCCCCCTCTCCCCCCCTAAAGGAGAGATAACTATCCCAGCGGAGTGTAGCCTCCCAGACATCTCAAATGCAGGTGAAAGCTGCTCTCTAAAGCTAAAAACACAGCATCAATGGGACCGGATGGTGTCCCCGGCTGTGTGCTACACGAGCTAAATGAGGAATTAAACCTGCACATAAGGCAGCTGTTTAATCTCAGCCTTACCACAGGATACGTGCCCAAGGAGTGGCGTACGGCAACTGTGGTCCCACTCCACAAAGGCGGTGCCTCTACTGACCCTGGTAATTACCACCCCATAAGCTTAACAAGTCTAGTCTGCAAAGCTATGGAGAGGATCATAATGGAGCTCATAAACAAAGATATAGGGGACTAGCAGACATTGGACCCGACCCACCTTGGCATGATCTGCCCTTGACGAAGCCTTTTGAACTTGGTCGACTTCTTTGAAACAGTCACCAAGGCCATTGATGAGGGAAAGGCAGTCCATACAGCCTACCTTGACCTTGCAAGCTTGACACAATACCCCACTGGTATTGTAGAAAACTTACCAGCTTAAATGTAAACCCATATGTCACAAGATGGGTTGCAAACTGGCTTAAGGACAGAACCCACAGGGTTAGAGTTGCTGGCTATGTCAGACTCCAAGCGGTCACAAGTGGTGTCCTACAGGGCTCGGTCCTTGGCCCCTATTGTTTGGCATCTACTTCAGAAGTACAGGCCAACATGGGAGGACTTTATTGACAAAGTTTGCAGACTACTGCAAACTGGGCGCCATAGTGGAAAGTGCATCGGTCACGGATATCCTTCAGAAGGGACTCACGGAAACAGATAGCTGGTGCCAGAGCCATGGCCTGAAGTTAAACGCCAAAAAATGTATAGTCATACCCTTCGGGAAAAACAAGGTAACCCCAAGCTACCATATAGGTGGCAATCCACTAAGCACAGAAGAGGTTATCAGGGACCTGGGGACCCAGGCTGACAGTG
>NC_056726.1:243313693-243394874 GCF_019279795.1 Protopterus annectens
TGTATTCAAGCTTACACCCAGGAATGTAATCTGTTGAGAGGGTACCAGTTGCGATTTCTTTTCATTTATGGTGTACCCCAGACAAGTTAGAACCCTTTTTACAAACGCCAGATGATTTAGAAGTATGCCCTGGTTTTCTGCCTGAATTAAACAATATTCAGGTATGGATACATTTGAATATTTCTTTGCCTGCAAAATGCAATAACTGGAGCCAGGCACTTTGAATATCCTGGGGGCAGTAGACAAGCCAAAGGGCAGTGCAGAAAACTGATAATGCAAGTAGCTGCTTTGAAGCGTAGGCATCTTCTGCAAGATTCCCCGATTGAGATGTGCAGGTATGCTTCTTTTAAATCTAGAGTTGCCAACCAGGCATCGTTGCCTAGCATAGGAAGTAACTGGTGAAGAGTCAGCATCTTGAATTTTAGAATGTCCAGAAAGGTGTTTAGAGTAGACAGGTCCAGAATTGGACGCCATGATGCGTCTTTGCTGGGTACCAGAAAAAGCCAGGAATAGAAACAGTGTCCCTTTTCCTCTTCTGGTACTGGTTGAATAGCCCCCAAGAGGGAAAGTACTTGTTTTCGAGTCTCTGCCCACTGATTTGGGGACAGATCTGGCCACCTGTTTGGTGTTGGCAACTTGTGGAAATAAAATCTTGATCCCTGGGACACTACATTTAAAACCCATTTGTCCTGGGTTATGAGTTCCCAGTTCCTTGCATGAAGAGAAATCTTTCCCCCTAAAGGGGCGGCTAAAAAGTAAGTGCTTGGTAATTTTAAAAGAAAGTAATCGAGACTGTTTACCTAGGGGGGTGTCTTGTTATTTCCAGATTTGGAAATGAAGCCCCCCCCACCATTGCTTAGTGCTGAAAGTCCCCTGGGACTGAAACCTGATGCTTTTGGTGTCTGGGTTTGGCTTGAGAGGATCTGGAAAGAGATGGAAAAGACCAATTCTTAGTAGGTCAGTGCCTACTAAATCTTGGAGGTTGCACTCGTAAGAAATCTTTAACAGTTTGCATAGACTTAGCTTTAATCTTCCATCTTTTTTAGAACTTCTGCCTTATTGCCAAACAGACTGTCCTGATTTAAAGAAGCATCTAACAAATTTGCATTAACATGATCAGGCAAAGATTGCTCCTCAAGCCAAGCATGCCTTCTAAGCACAGACCCAGTAACAGCAGCCCTGCAGGATGCCTCTAAAGAATCAAAACCACATTGCAAAGTATGGTTTACAACTTGTTCAGCAGAATGCAATAAATCCTGTAAATCTTTATTGTCCACAGAGTCAGGAATCATCATTTTCTGTTTAAGCAGTCCAATAATATGCTTTTGATGTTTTAACATATGAAATTGACAGTTTAAAGCCCTGATTGCCAAGGTTACAGAAGTATAAACCTTCTTACCCCATCTATCCAGTGCCCTGGGGTCTCTATCAGAAGGGGTAGGATTTTTAGCAGTAGAAGCCTTAATGCCCTTGGGGCCATGAGAAATGGTTTCTGGATCTGCAACAGGATTTTTGAAAAGGAAAGTACAGTTGTGTACCTACCATAAATGTAGATGTTAAGAGTGTATTCATTGTTGCAGTCATTACAATTGGGTTATCCTGCTGGCAGGCTACCCGCAGTCGGCCCGAGTTGCAAAGTCTAGGTCCGGCGTCTGTTGCTGTCGCCTCCTCCCTGACGTCAGAGCGCCAGGGGTATAAAAGATGCAGCCGACGCCATTTTCTTCAGTTTTTCTTGACCCAGATGTCAGGTGCCCCTAAAATGGTAGGCTAAATTATGCCAATAAGCATGCAGACTCCAAAAACAACTTTTCCTTCATCTACAAGCAAATACACCACATAGGTTGTATAGAAGAGAGAAGTACAGACAAGTCCCAGCAAGGAAAAGGGGGGTGGTGGGAGGGTAACCTGGACTGCAACAGTGAATGCACTCTAACATCTACGTTTATGGTAGGTACACAACTGTACTATGTTCATCGTGTTTCACTGCTGCAGTCATTACAACTGGGTTGAATCCCAAAGCCAAGGTTGGGAGGCTGGTGCTAAATAGGATTAGGAGAGGCTATCAGGCCCTGCAGAACTGCAGTGGCAAAGCCTGCCCTGGATTTAGAGTAGAGAGGTAAGTGATAGAGCTTTGTAAAAGTATGCACTGAACTCCAAGTTGCAGCCTCTAAGATGTCTTTGGTTGGTACTCCTCTGAGGAAGGCTGCTGAAGTGGCTGCTGCTCTGGTTGAATGTGGCCTAATGCCCTTAGGCACTGATTTGCCATGCTGTGAATAGCAGAAACGAATGCAGTGGCCTATCCACTTTGAAATAGTCTGTTTTGAGATAGGCCTTCCTTGTGATCCTGCAGCATATACCACTAGAAGTCGTTCAGTCTTTCTGAAAGCTTTGGTTCTGCCCATGTAGAAGCGTAGCTGCCTGTGAATGTCCAAAGAATGCAGAAGTCTCTCACCCTTATTCTGTGGGTTTGGGTAAAAAGTAGGCAAATTAATTGTTTGGTTAAGGGCCACACTGGACACGACCTTAGGCATAAATGTAGGGTTTGTCCTCAGAGAAACCCCGTCACGATGGAAAATGATAAAAGGTTCCACAGCCATGAGTGCCTGTAACTCTGAGACTAGTCTGGCGGAGGTTATTGCTAGGAGCAGAGCTGTTTTCCAGGAAAAGAATTTTATATCAGCTGCAGAGGCTGGCTCAAACGGAGGTAGTGTGAGTTTTTCCAAGACATAGTTGAGGTCCCATGCAGGTATTGGTGCTCTCCTTGGAGGTCTTATGTTTTTGGCCTCTCTGAGGTACTGCCTTAGTAATGGATGAGAAAAAATAGGTGGTTCTGTATTATAATGAGCTGAAATGGCAGAGACATTAATTTTAATTGATGAACAGGAAAGGCCTTTATCCAGCTCTCAGTTAAGTATTGCAAAATCTGAGGAATATTTGGAACAATTGTGTCAATACCTTGTGCCTGGGTCCAAGCACAGAATCGCTTCCATTTTTCTGCATAAGATTTTCTGGTGCTAGGCCTCCTGGCCTCCAAAATAACATCCTTCACTACTTTAGAGAGAGGTGTGTCTTGAATGGCTACATTATCCGCCATGCTGCCAGGTTTAAGGTCCTGAGTTGGCTGTGCAGTATCTGACTGTCTTGTTGGGTCAATAAGTGAGGAATTTGAGGTAATGTCCAAGCTGGGCATTGAGACAAGCTCTTTAGGATTGGGTACCAGTGCTGCCGGGGCCAGTCTGGGGCAATCAGTATCATTTTTGGCTTCTCTTGTCTGACCTTGAGGAGTAACTTGGGGAGGAGAGGCAGAAAAGGAAAGGCATATGCCGTTAGGTTTTTCCAGCTAAAATATAGAGCATCCACTTTCCATGCTTGCTTGTGTTAAGTCCTTGTGCAGAATCTCTGTAGTTGGTAGTTGTGAGGGGAGGCAAATAGGTCTATGTCCGGGCATCCTCAGTTCCTTGTTTTGAAGACTTGTGGATCCAATTTCCACTCGTGGGGATCCATTAGGTTTCTACTTAGTTCGTCTGCCAGAGTATTTATCCTTCCTGGCAGGAATTGTGCTTGCAGATGTACTTGGTAAGTCAATGCTATGTCCCACAAGTTCATGGCTAGTCTGCAGAGGGGGTAGGAATGTGTGCCCCCCTGCTTGTTTATGTACCACATGATTGTAGTATTGTACGTCTTTATCAGTAGTTGTCCTAGATGAAGTAGATCCTTAAAGGCTGTCAGGGCATTCTGAAAAGCTAGCATCTCTTTTTGATTGATATGTAGATGCATTTGACTTGCGGACCATATGCCCTGAATACATCTTCCTGCCATATGGGCCCCCCAGACATAATCTGATGCATCTGTTGTCAATGTCTGCCTGGCTGTGGGTAAGGTGAATGGCTGTCCCGTGTTGAGGTGACAGGCTTTTGCCCACCATCGAAACTCCTGTTGCAGGCAGGGAATGAGGGCAATTATTGTTTCCAGGCTGTGGCAATGTTGAGTCCAAACACTTTTTAGATACCATTGAAGTTTCCTCATATGCAATTAGCAGAATGCAGGATGCCATGAAGCCCAACGCCTGCAGAAATTTTCTTGCAGATAACTGGGTCTTTGTTGCCAACATTTTGAAATAAGTAGTCCGTTGTCTGTGTTTGTCTGGCATGAGATAAGCCATCTGGACAGTTCTATTTAAGCTTGCACCCAGGAATATTATCTATTGAGAGGCTAAGAGTTTTGATTTCTTTTTGTTTACTGTGTACCCTAGACCAGTTCGTAATCTTTTTACAAACGCCAGATGTTGTAGTAGAATATCGCTGTTCTCTCCTTGAATAAGGCAGTCACCAAATAAGGATATATTTGTATTCCTCTGTCTGCAAAATGCAATTACTGGTGCCAGGCATTTTGTGAAGCCCCTGGGCGCAGCAGATAAGCCAAAAGGCAGTGCAGAGAATTGGTAGTGCATTGAGCCAGCTACAAACCTGCAGCATCTTCTGCATGATTGCCTGACTGGGACATGCAGGTATGCCTCTTTTAGGTCTAAAGTCACAAGCCAAGCCTTCTTGCCCAGCATGGGCAGAAGCTGCTGCAGAGTTAACATTTTGAATTTTGGAATGTACAGGAATGTGTTTAGTATAGACAGGTCCAGTATTGATCTCCAGGCTTTGTCCTTTATGGGTACCAAGAATAGCCTTGAGCAAAATCCTACTCCCTGCTCTTGCTGTGGTACTTGCTGAATGGCTCTCATGTCCATGAGGGATGAAACTTGTTTTTGGGCCTCTGCCCATTGATTGCGTGGCAGGTCTGGCATACCGTTTGGTCTTGGCAGGGTGTGAAATTGGAACCTGTAGCCTTGAGATACGATATTTAAGACCCATTTGTCCTGGGTGATCATGTGCCAATTTTGTGAAAAAAGTGCTAGTTTTCCCCCCAAAGGAGCTGCCGGAAGATAAGTGTTTGGTGCTGGCAGGGGAAAGTCACTGAGACTTTTTCCTGTATGGCTGTGATTTTTCCTCTCCACTTTTGGAGGTAGAAGCACCCCATTGCTTAGGCCTGTATGAGCCTTGGGGCTGTGATCTGCCTCTGGGGCATCTGTATCTGCCTCTTTGTGGCCTGTCTGACACTGGAAAGGACCAATTCTTTGTAGGCCAGCTCCTGCTAAATCTGGGAGGCTGTACCTGTAAGAAATCCTTCACTGTTTGCATAGATTTAGCTTTGTCCTCCATTTTCTTCAACACCTCTTCTGCTTTAACAACAAACAAGGTATCATACTGTAATGGAGCATCTAATAGTTTTGCTTTAACATGATCGGGCAGATTCTGTTCCTTTAACCAAGCATGCTTCCGAATAACAGAACCTGTAACAGTGGCCATGCAGGAGGCCTCTAAAGAATCAAAACCACAATGCAAAGTATGCTTTCCCATTTGTTCAGCTGCATGCAATAAATCCTGCATTTCTTTTGTTTTCTGCACATTCTGAATTTGTCAACATTTTCTGTTTAAGCAGTGACAAAATATTGCTAATATTTAAACATATGAAACTGACAATTTTAGCTGTTACAGCCAAGGTAGCGGAAGTATAAATCTTTTTCCCCCCATCTGTCCAGGGCCCTTGAGTCCCTATCAGAGGGGATAGGGTTTTTTGCAGTGGAAGCCTTGACCCTCTTGGGACCCTAAGAGATAGTTTCTGGGTCAGCAGCAGGGTTTTTGTAAAGAAATTTATGTGAATCAGGAACCCTGTAGTATCTGTGTAGTATCTGTCTGGCTTAACAGGAGCTGGTGGTAAAGATTCAGGCGACAGACCGGACTCTGAAAATACATCATCTACAATGTCTAAAACAGGAGGAATAGCAAGGGGCCTGTGCTGAGGTAATAAAAGGAAGTCTCTGAGCCTTTTCTTGTATTCGGAGTAATCTTGGCTCTCCCAGTGGAAATGCTCCCTCATAGTATGCAGGGTCTCCTCAAAAGAATAATCCTGAGGAGGAGAGGCTGAAGGGATAAATTCTTCAGCATCAGAATCCTCATAGGCAGGAAGAGAATATTCCTGTTGAGAAGAGGAATCAGAGGAAATGGAAACCTGATCTGAAGATTCATATTCTATCTCTTGCCTAGGCCTCTTATCAGGAGGGGGATGGGAACCCCTGATCAAAGTAATTAGGTCTTCGGCCATTTTAAGCATCTGTTTTTTAGGCATGGAGGCCTGTTCAGGAGAATGCTGTACTTGTTTCTTTGTCTTTAGAGCTGCTTTAGTCTTTGCCTTTGAAGCTGAAGTTGGTTTTACATATAACTGTGTAGGTCTGAAAACACCCTCAGAAGCTGATGCCTGCTCAGCGGCTCCGGACCCATCTAGGGAATAGTTTCTGAGTGTCCAATACCTTGAGTTTCCAGCGGCCTAGTCGGCTCCACGTGGGAGTCTGAAGCGGCCTGTGGCTCTGAGGTAGCGGGCGTCAGGGGCTGCGAAAGCGCCTCACTGAGAACTGGCGACAGGCCTAGTGGAAGCCTAATCTGTTTTGGACCTCGGATGCCTGTCCTTTTCTTTTTCTTTGCGCTTTTTATAAACTCCGGTAGTCGGCTGTTCCGACGGCATTATATAATTGAATCTTCTGCCAAAGTAATGAAATGCAAAATCGTACCAACGCTTAATAGTGCGTTGGTTAAATCTAGCACAAAACCGACAACTAGCAACGTCGTGGTCAGGGCCTAGGCAAGGAATACAGTAAGAATGAAAATCCTTACGAGGTATTTGCTTCCCACAAGAAATACAATTATTAACTTTTTCTGACATCGGTCTGGAGCAAGAAAAAAAGTTTCCCCAATGGGGTACTTAGCTTTAATGAAGACTTTGGATCTGAAATTCGAATTTGAAAATCTCAGGAGTCTGCCGACTGGCACTTCCAAACTGCTTTTGCTTCGGGCAATACGCGACAAAGACTGAAGAAAATGGCATCGGCTGCATCTTTTATACCCCTGGCACTCTTGACGTCAGGGAGGAGGCGACAGCAACCGACACCGGACCTAGACTTTGGAACTCAGGCCAACTGCGGGCAGTCTGCCAGCAAGATAACCCAATTGTAATGACTGCAACAGTGAAACATGATGAACATCTTGTGGGACTCAGGAACCCCCGTAGTATCTGTCAGGTTTACTAGGAGCCACAGGCAGGGAATCAGGGGCCATACTGGATTCCAAAAACACATCAACAATGTCTAGTACAGGAGGTATAGCCTATTGTCTATGCTGAGGTAGAAGGAGGAAATCCCTAAGCCTCTTTTCTGAATCAGAAAACTCCTGACTTTCCCAGTGGAAATGCTCCCTTAAGGTATGTAAAATTTCCCCAAAAGAAAAATCCTCATGAGGATTCTGATGCAGAGGATTCCATTCCATCTGTTTCCCCTCCTAAGTAAGCGTGAACAAATCCAGGTCATTAGAAGAGTCAGAAGAAACAGACACCCAATCGGAAGATTCATAATCAAGCTCAGCCCTAGGCCTCTTGGGGGAGGGGGTTGACTACCCCTGATTACAGTAATTAGATCTTCAGCCATTTTGATCATTTGTTTTTTAGGCATAGAGGCCTGAACATGTGGCCTGGTAGTTAGTTTTTTAGACATAGATCGAGATTTAGGCCTTAGTAATGAAGGTAGAGTCGATTTAATATGCAAGTCTGTAGGCCTGAATACACCCTTAGAAGCCGGTGCCTGCACAGTGGCTCCAGACCCATCCAAGGTAGAGACATGCACGGGTTCAATAGGTGAAGCCTCTCGCAACATACCAGACTCCGAATGGGACTCAGTAGAGGCCTGCGAATCAGAAGTAGCGGGTATCAGTGGCTGCGAAAGCACCTCACTGGAGTACCGGCGAACTGGCGACTAGCTTAGGAGAAGCATCGCCGGCCTGTCTCTGTCTTTATCTTTGCATTTTTTCAGAATCCCGGTAGTCGGATGGCTAACTGACGACATTTCTGAATAATTAAACCGAGAACCGAAATATTTAGAGGCAAAAATGTACTGACGACAGATAGTGCACTGATTAAATTAAGCACAAAACCGACAGCAAGGTACGTCGTGGTCAGGGCCTAGGCAAGGAATACAGTACGAATTAAAATCTTTGTGAGGTATTTGATTTCCACAAGTAATGCAATTATTAACTTTTACTCACATCAGTAAGGAGCAAGAAAAAGTTTCCCAATGGGGTACTTAGCTTTAAGTTGAAGACTTCGGTTCTGAAACTCGAAAACAAAAATTTCAGGAGTCTGCCGACTGGCACTTGCGAACTGCTACGGGCACCTTTCGGGCACTGCATGGCAAGAAAGACTGATGTAATGGCGTCAGATGCATGTTTTATACCTCTGATGACCTGACGTCATGGAAGAAGGGACAGCAACCGACGCAGAACCCAAGACTTTGTTAATCAGGCCGACTGAGGGCAACCTGTCAGCAGAATACCCAAATGTAATGACTGCAACAGTGAAACACGAAGAACATAGAACTTGTCACCCACTTCTGCTATTTGACTTTATCCAAAAAGATGCCTTTATCTACATCAGATGTCCAGTTGGGATCATATATGGAGTGCATGTTCCAGGACAATGATCCACAACCTCTCAATGACCGAACTAAGCAGATACTGCCTCAACATTCCTCACCCTCGCTAGTATGCCTCTCTGCGTCCAATAGACCAGGGATTTGACTAGGGATTGCAGTAGAGATTTGATGGCAATTTAAGAGAGTGCACTATGGTAAGAAAATAAAGTTTTTGCCCAAAACGTACATACTGTGTCCCAAATTATGTCCATCACATTATTAAGACAGACGCTGTGTCCAGTGCAACCCATCTCACTCATTTTCACCCTGTCCTTTTCTTCATAAGGTGATCGGCATCTGGAAATCTGCTACAATTTATTTACTAGTGTTGACCAGGAAAGTCCACTGGGCTGAAATGAGCCCATTTTCAGTGGAGGCCTGGGAAGAAAAGGTCCACAAATGAAATACAACATAATAAAATACAAGATAATGAAATACAGGATTAAAAAAAGATAAAACATACAGAATAATAAAATACAAAATAATGGAAGCTTGTTAGGGCCTGGGAAGAAAACCTCCAGATGCTCCACAAACAAAATACAAAAGATAGTAGGCAAATTAGTTGAAAACATGGACATACCAAGTACGAGGAAAAAAATGGAAATTCTCCTAGGGGACTTAGCATGTTTTGTTTTTTTTTAAGTTGTGACCAAGTACAAAGAGAATAAATGTGGGTAACAATGTGTTTTTAGTAGCATAGTCAATATTAATAAAAGATGCTAGAGGGTGTTTTTCATAGAGGATGAAAAATTACATGTGTATGGGGAATGGTTGGTGTTAGAGAAGATAGTCAGGTTATAGAGACTTTAGAGATGGTATATGAGCAGAGCCATTGAGAAGAAAAATATTGGTGCAAATGACATTGAATGCAGACACACTGGTATGCAGAGTGCATGGAACTGCATTCCAGAGTTTAGTAATGGTAAAAAGAGTATAGATATTGACCAGTTGGGAGGGTTGGTCTGTCAACTTGGAGAAGAGACTAATTTTCTGATCCAAGAGGACTACTGGGTTGATAAGGAGTCAAAAGGGGAGCAAGAGCTGGGCAGTCAAGTTGTTTATAGATGATCTTGTGAGCAGTAGATAAATTGTATGAAGGTGCAATGTTGTGGAAGTTCTAACCAGTTCAGAAATTGTAGTGAACAGTGATAGGCTGAATACTTATTAGTTACAAATTTGGCGATTTTGTTGTAGCAGGTTTCCATTTTAGTTTTGAAGCAGGACTGGATATTTGGGAGAATGGGAGCACATAAAGGAGAGAAGGTAAAAGAAATGTTGAGGCAAGAGTTTGTCTAGTGGAGTGATTTAGGAAATGTTCGTGTCTATATACGGTGCCGAGTTTTTAGTGCATTTTTTTTTTTTTTAATATTGTTGAGGATGTGATGCTCAAATGTTAAGTTTTCATCAATGACAAAGCCAAGAAGCTTGATGTAGGGAATGACCTCTATGGCCGTCTTGTTAGAGGAGTGAATGATAAATTCAGATTTGTTAACAATGGTAATTTTTAAAGGGATGAAAAGCAGGAGCTTGGTTTTATTAGGGTTAAGGGCAAGGTGGTTGTTAGTCATCCAGGTTTCAGTTGTGGAGAAAGCATTCTGGGTCTTGTCCAAGAGCTCAGAGTGTGAAGTGGTGGAGCAGAGGATTGTAGTCATCTGCATATTGGATTATGGAGGCATGAGTAAGAGCAGAGTGGAAGTTGTTAATAAATATGCTGAAGAGAAGTGGTCCAAGGATAGAACCTTGGGGCACTCCAGTGGAGGTTCTTAGAAGGAATGTTGCCATTTAGTGGCTTGTTTCCTGTTTGTAAGGTAATTGCTAAACCAGTCAAGGACAGGAGTGGACATGCCCAAGTTTGAGAGCTTAGAAAGAAGGGAATGGGAGATTGTATCAAAGGCTTTTGAAAGGTCAAGGAAGAGTGCAGAGACCATTTTACTTTCATTAGGAGCATGGTTGACAGTGGACAAGAAGGAAAGGAGAGCATTTGTGGTGCTATGACCAGGCTGAAAACAATGTTAAGTAATGGAGACGAGTTGGTTCTGGGTTAAATAATGTATACGTTGTATATGAATAGATTTTTCCATTATTTTGGAGATGGGGGGAAAGTATGGATATGGTGCAGAAGTTAGAGATGTCGGTATTGTTACCACCATTGTGAAGTGGAAGGATGTAGGTTTTCCAGATGGCAGATGCATAGGATTCTTTGATATATCTATTTATGAGAATACTAATGGGATAACTGATAAATCTAGCCGAGATTTGTAAATATTCAGGGGGCAAGTTGTCAGGGGCAGTGCAGCCTGGTTTGAGCTTTAGACATTTAGTTATGGTAGCAATAGGAATGGGAAAGAAAGAAAAAGGCCGAGAAGGGGTAGAAGATAATTGATATGTTGGTGTATGATTATGGCCAGACTGAGGAAAGGAATTGGCTAGTATGGATATAGTTTCTATAAAGCAAGAATTGAAGAGTGACGCTACTTCTATTTGGGTTGTGAGGATTTGGGCATGGGCTGCATTTGGAGCCTGGGTTTAACAGGGTGGAAACAGAGTTCCAGAATTTTTTAGGGTTATGGTTGCAGTTATTTTGGAGACATAGATAGCAGTTTCTTTTATCCTTGATGACTAAGCATTTGACTTGATTATGGAGCTGCTTGTATAACAAGAAGTCTGAAGGGTTTTTCTTTTTCTGCCACTTTTTCAATGCTCTGTCTCTGGTAGTCATAATTTTTTGGTATCTCCAGATAACCAAATAGCATGGTTTGTTTTAGTTCTTTTGTTCCAGAGAGGGCTATTCTATTGAGTATGCGGAGGAATGTTGAGTTGAAAAGTTTGACTGCTTCATCAAGGGGAAGTGATTTTAGATTATTCCAATTTATGTTGCTTAGTATGTCATTGGAGGATGTTGGGCTTAAGTTGGAGAGACTTCTGCACTGAAGAGAGGCCACTACCCCAGTGGGATTAACATAGGTTCATAGGTTGGTACTAGGTTATCGGCCCTAGGGCCTATACAAAAGACTAGCCATAACAATTCCCTGGCTATTTCTTCCCACAATATTTACTTCCCTGGACCCCTGTCTAGCAGGGCGACTGACGTGATCCCTGGGGTAAATTTCCTATCTCCCATCCAGTCGTCAAAGGTCCTTTTGAAGAGGGCCAAGGAGGCGTTCTACTTGACATGTATGGGCAGTCTATTCCAGAGTATGGGGAGTCTCTGGGTCAGGAACCTATCCCTCCAACATGTTTTGTTTATTGTGATGACAAGGTTTAGATCCCTGGAGGGTGAGGCTATGAGGGATTGGGATTTTTTTTAAGTGTAGCATGTCCAACAGCTCTGGGTTTGACATGGCCTTGTATGTTAAGCAGAGATCACCTCAGAGTAGACGATATGCGACAAGAGTGTAACTGGCGTTTTTAAGGTGGTCAGCATAGGGCACCTGCTTTAGGCCTGTGATTCTTTTAGTGAGGTATTTCTGCTGCCTTCCCAGTTGTTGCAGATGTCTTGAGAGGTACATACCAAATGGGGCATTTTATTCTATAACGGGTCTAATGAGGGATGAGTACAGTGGGACAATGACCTCCTTTTTTCTGGATGAAAAGTCCTTGGTGATGAGGTGTGCCACATAGAAGGATTTCCTGACTGTTGTGGCGATGCGGTTATTGAAGGTGAGACCACTGTCCACCTGTGTCCCTAAGTCTCTTATTACACTTTTGGTGTTTAGTGCACTGCTACCTATGTGGTAATTCACGGGTACATGTTTTTTCCCAAAGGGGATAACTGTACATTTCTTGGCATTGAGCTTGAGCCCATGGCTCTGGCGCCAAGCACCTGTTTCTGTAAGGCCCTTTTGTACAGCATTGACATCATTTGGGGATTCAATAATGGCTCCCAGTTTGCAGCCATCTGCGAACTTTGTTACCCAGAGTCCCTTACTGTTGGCCTGTACACATCAGAGAAGTAGATGCCAAACAAGAGAGGTCCCAGGACTGAAACCTGAGGTACTCCACTTGTCTGGAGCTGGATTTGGAGTCAGCTACTTTTACAGTGTGGGTTCAGTCAGTAAGCCAGATGGCAACCCATTGAGTGACGTAGGGATTAATGCCCAGCTTAGTAAGTTTATCTACAATTCCAGAGTGGGGGATGGTGTCCTGTATGTTTTGCTCATTGTGATGACAAGGTTTAGGTCTCTAGAGCATGTGGCTCTAATGGATTGGGATTTCTTTAAGTGTAGCATGTCCAACAGTTCTGGGCTTGACATGGCCTTGTATGTTAAGCAGAGATTGCCTCTGAGTAGACGATATGCGACAGAGTATAGCTGGAGGTTTTTTTTTTGTCGGTCAGCATAGGGCATCTGCTTGAGGCCTGCGATTCTTTTAGTGAGGCGTTTCTGCAGCCTTTCCAGTTGTTGCAGATGTCTTGTAAGGTACACACCAAAAGGGCCGTTGTACTCTATCATGGGTCTAATGAGGGATGAGTACAGTGGAACAATGGCTTCCTTTTTTCCTAGATGAAAAGCCCTTAATGATGAGGTGTGCCACATTGAAGGATTTCCTGTTGTGGCGATGTGGTTATCAAAGGGGAGACCACTGTCCACCTATGTTCCTAAGTCTCTTATCACACTTTCGGTGTTTAGGGTACTACCACCTATGTGGTAATTCATGGGTACATGGTTTTTCCCAAAGGGGATAACTGTATACTTCTTGCCATTGAGCTTGAGCCCATGGCACTGGCACCAAGCATAGGTTTCTGTAAGGCCCTTTTGTGGAACATCCACATCATTTGGGGATTCAATAATGGCTCCCAGTTTGCAGTCATCTACGAACATTATTTGCCAGAGTCCCTCAGTGTTGGCCTGTACTTCACAGAAGTAGATGCCAAACAAGAGCAGTTCCAGGACTAAACCCTGAGATACTCCACTTGTTACTTGTCTGGAGCTGGATTTGGAGTTGGTTACTTTTACAGTGTGGATTCTGTCAGTAAGCCAGTTGGCAACCCATCAAGTGACGTAGGGATTTATGCCCAGCTTAGTAAGTTTATCTATGATTCCAGAGTGGGGGATGGTGTTGAAGGCCTTGGTGAGGTCCATATAGGCTGTGTGGACTGCCTTACCCTCGTCCACTGCTCTGGAGACTGATTCAAAGTAGTCAATCAGGTTCAGGAGACATGATCGGCCCTTCACAAACCCAAACATGGTCAACAAAGTGTAAATTAATACAACACATGCAACTTTACCCATTTTCCCCAACAGGTTTGAAGGCCATAAAAGCTAGAAGAGCTGCTATTATCTTTCTTACACTTTTTTCTTTGAAAATGTTGTCCCATATGCCATGAAGATGTGTTAAGAGTTTGAGTTCCTGGAGTCACTTTGTTTATTTTTTTTAGGCATGGTAAGTGGAAGATGGGACACTTGCAGAGGCTCAGCCTGGTAACACTATCTGTTCTGCAGGTACTACTGCAGCTTCCTCGTGTATAGGTTTGAAAGAAGCAGTCAGGATACCAGAGTACATGTACCCTAAAATTCTCAACTCCCAGTCTCCCAGAAGAACATTATATCTGAGAAATGCTATGATAACTTGCCTCAGAGGAGTGAGGAGAGACCGATAAGATTAAAAAAAAAAAAATGGTTTATTTTAGAACCGTTCTAATTGTGCCCAATTCTCAGTCTCTTCACGTTACTGCACCCCGTTACTACGGTTCAAATGTCCTCCAGTGCTCCCATGCTCCTTAAATGTGTGGTTTATTACACCTGAACTCTGGAAAGACCGAGGACACTGGTGATTTGCAGCCACTAAAAAATAGATGGACTTTCCCTACAACCCCTTTCCATACAAATCAATGCAATGATGTACTGTGGAAACTGGCACTGAATATGCTTGCCAATATGCACTCGTCTGTCCAATACTGCAGCAAAAATATGGTACTGGTTAAAACTGTTAATCAACCTCTACATGCAGGCAGACAAAGCTGAAAGATCGCACCTCAAAAATAGAAGGGAGTTTTCTTTCCTCAAAACTAAGCCACCAGTGGTGTAAGTGAGGGACAAAACCTTAATAGTAACTAAAGTGTCCAGAAAGCACACAATCTTAAGGTGACCTCAAGCATAAGTGATGTGAAAAGGATTTTGGCAGCTGTCGTCTCCAGATAAAATTATCTTATGCATTATGAAAGAGCAGAAGTGACAGCCAAAAGAATGTTAAGGTGCAAAGGGGAGTAGATTCCGAAAACGCAGTTAAATGTTTCTATTGTACAAAATGTTACTAAAGTTACACAACATATGGAGCACCGCGTATGCTAAAGGAGTTCACAAAGATAGAAAACTAACATTTTCACAAAACTTTCTACCACTTGGTACAAAAGAGAAACATTCACTTTCCAACTTCATCTCAAAGCACCATTTGCAGGACAAATTTATACATTAAACAGGAAGTCATTCAAAAACAAAATCAAATCCATACATCTTACATTTACCCATTGCTACTACACAGACATTTGCCAAGGGTTTAGCTACTTTTTCTCCTTGTACTAATGAAAAAATCAGAGATAATAACAGGACTGCTATCAAACAAGTCAAAGGGTACCAAATGCAAACTTAACCAATGAATGGAATACACTTTGAAATCTGAGAAACTAAATCTATCCCACTTCAAAGAACTACAACTCCCACTTTAGTTTTCCCAACATGCTGGTCTTTCTGAAGCAATAGGAAATATAAAATACCAGCTCCCAACCAAACTTGTGTTATCCGATGGACGACTATTTTAGCTCCATTGGTATAAAAGGATAGAGTCCTGACTACAACCCAGGTGACCCAAGTGCAGTTAGTAGCTTGGGTACATCTGGATTTGGCTAGGGGGACAGAAATAAACGGCTAGGCCCCCTAACCTGTCTGGGGGGGGGGGGGGCATGTCTAGAGCACCCAAAATGCACCACCTTCCTCAGTGTAGCTCAGAGAAACTTGCATGATGTGCTTGCCCCAGGAAATGGGGCTATGTGTATGCTAAACATCACCACATAATGGAATGACAGTCCTGTAATGGAATGACAGTCCTGCACTACCTCCACTATGCATCCTACTAGATTACACACTGGGCATATGCAAGGAGTCGGGTCATAAACAGAAAACCCTGGTTCCCAAGTAGATGACATCACTCCTTAAGAAACAAAATGGGGGAATGAACAAGCCAATTGGGCTGACAAAGGAAAGGCTTGAAACCCAGCAGGAGAACAGAGAAAAAAATAACCATTAACTCTTACTATATACCCCTTTCACATATCTCACACGTACAAACCACTTAAAACATACAACCCTCTCCCACACTATACAACTTATCTGTAGCATTTCCACATCTTACTAGTATAACAACTGCCTCATACCCGTTGCAGTCTTTACTACCTACATTACTTCCTGCAAAAAACCTACCTACCTCTTACTTGTCCAATACAAGATGCCCATCAACAACATTCTCAATTCATATACACCAACAACTCCCAAATCCTTCAACAAATCTTTTGTACATTTAGTCATGTTTTATTCTTTGTTATTCAGGTGATCCTGATGCATTCTAAGGCATTCTCTTAGATAACGACATTTGTACGCGCCTACAAATGCTACATGCATTGCATACGTTGTGTATGAATGGTTGAAATTGTAAAGACATTACTATAAGATCTTCCTAGGTCTCTTCTGAAAAAAAAATGGGCTCACCTGGCCAACAAAGTGTATATAAAACAAATACAATTAAGCTGATAAAATGTGTTCAAAATGGAGCTACAAAAATTATGCAAGCCGAGACAAGATGACAAAGAAACATGCATAAAAAATTAAGATGAAAGTGACACACACAATAATAGAAAGAACAGCAAGTATGCTCTCAATACCTCATATTGTTGAGGAATGTGGGAAAGCTTAGCCCATGCAGAACTCTTCACAGGTCAGGCCTCCACTGCCCATCCAGATGCTGCTTACAATGCAGTTGCTGAAGTTCATTCTCGGTCTTCTTTGATCCATGAAGTTCTGCCTTACTTTGTCTTTGGTACTCTTTCAGAAAACTACATTACACCCTCCTTAAGACACCATATACCCTAGCAACCACTGAAAGAGCTTTCAGCAACTAGCACCAGGATACTAGAATCAAATTCAACACATTACTAGATAAACACCTCATCTCGGGGACTACAAACACTCACAAAACAAAAGGAATCAGAGACTGTTCCTCATCGTACTCCTGCTTCTCTTTCACCAAGGGTTCTACAGACTTTCATTATATAATTATATTTGCCCGGCCCTAGTCGCTACTTCTACTTGCTCACACTATGCACTGAAATACTGTACTAAATCGATCCTTTTATTTCACTATTTACATTTCACACTTTTCTTATTCTGGTACTTCTCCTTTTTCTATACACAATCTTTAAACTACCCACTCTCTTCCTACACTATTAAAAGTTTCCTCACTCCACTCTAAATTAAGCTATTAACTTTAGCTACCTCATTTACATTAAATCTCTCTATCATTCCAATCAAGTCTACTTACAAACTTCACATTTCTAGTTATTCTGTGCCACACCTGGGTACACTTGCACTCTGTATCACTGTGTATGTATTAACAAAAGTAACATAAATCAGTACTGTTTGTGATGCTGACAGTTACATAGCTACTTCTTTCAAAAGTACTGTACTGCAATAACTTGTTTTCTTATGTTGCTGTTATAATTTTGCCTTGCCTTCTTACTTTTTTGTAATTACCATTTTATGTTGCCTCACAAACCAGGCCATGCCTGAAAAAGGTCCTAGGACCAGTGCACCTGACTGTTAAATATAAAAATAAAATAAAAATGCATCTCTCACCCTCTCTCGACTGTCATCTTCCTTAAACAGCTCTTCTGCTATACTTTGCTGCAATTTGGAGTTGATCTGAAATTATATATCCTCCCTGCCTCAGCAGTACTTTAGCCAACAGTGGAAGCTTTCTACTTACACTACCATGGACTCATTCCAAGTCACAAAATGAGTCAAAAGACTTGCAGAAAAAGAGGCTAGAGGTAGAGAAACATTCTGCCTTTCCAGAGTACACAAAGTTGTCTCTTGGGTATGTAAACCAATATGAAAACAAGCTTTTAAGCATTGAAAAGGAGAGAAGAGATATAGCCAAAAGAAGTCAGGGGACTAGAGGGAGGGTAACCAGGACTGCAGCAGTGAATACACTCGAACATCTACATTTATAAGTGTACACAACTCTACTATGTTCTTTGTGTTTCACTGTTGCAGTCATTACATTTGGGTAGATTCCCAAAGCTCTGGTTGGGAGGAAGAATTTAGATAGCATTAGGGCCAGCTATAAGGCCCTGCAAAACTGCAGTGGCAAAGCCAGCTCTGGATTTAGAGAAAATTTGCAAATGGTAATGCCTGGTGAAAGTATGTACAGACCTCCAGGTAGCAACGTCTAGGATGTCCCTGGTAGGTTTGCCTCAGAGAAAGGCTGTAGAGGTAGATGCAGCCCTGGCTGAGTGGGATCTGATCCCCTGGGGATAGGTTTTCCATGGTGCTTACAGCAAAAGTGAATGCAATTGCCTATCCATTAGGAGAAGGTTTGCAATAGCCTTCCCCTCTGTCCATGCAGCAAATGCCAGCAGCAGCTCAGATTTCCTTTGAGGTTTAGACCTGCCCAAGTAGAATCTAAATTGCCTGTGCACATCTAAGGAGTGCAGTATCCGTTCCCCTTTGTTCTGTGGATTAGGAAAGAAGGTAGGCAAATGAATGGACCGATTAGAGGCCACACTAAATACCACCTTTGGCATGAAAGAAGGATTGGTCCTGAAGGACACCATGTCCGCATGAAAGATGATGCAAGGCTCCACTCTCATAAGGGCATGTAATTCAGATGCCCTTCTTGCTGAAGTGATGGCTAAAAGGGAAGCGGTTTTCCAAGAAAGGAATATTACATCTTCAGTAGCAGCTGGCCCGAAAGGAGGAAGGGTGAGTTTCTCCAATACAAAGTTAAGGTCCCAGGCTGGGGTTGGAGCTCTCTTGGGTGGTCTTACATTTTTGGCCCCTCTGAGGAACTGCTTGAGCAGTGGAAGAGAGAAGAAAGGGATGTTCTGCGTTATAATGAGCTGAAATGGCTGAGGTGTGAATTTTTACTGAGGAAAAAAGACAGGCCCTTGTGAAGCATCTCAGTTAAGTATTGTAAAATCTTAGGTACATTGGGCACTGCTGTGCTCATCCCTTGGAGATTGGAAAAGATTCTGTGCCTGGAACCATTTTTCAATACAAGATTTTCTAGTACTAGGCCTCCTTGCCTCTAAAATGACATCCATCACTGGTTTACTGAGGGATGGTAAAAGGAGAGCTTAGGTAATTAGACAGGCTGCTAGGTTCAGTGTTTGAAGCTGAGGGTGCAAAATCTGGTTCTCCTGCTGAGAGAGCAGGGTAGGAGTCTGAGGCAGATGCCATGGGGCCAACAGTGGCACACTGCGCAGGAGGGGGTACCAGTGTTGGCGTGGCCAGGCTGGTGCAATCAAAATCATCCTTGGTTTGTCTTGTTTGATCTTTAGTAGTACTTTGGCGAGCAGAGGCAGATAAGGAAAGGCATAAACTGATAGACAAGCTTGGAAAGTGGATGCTCTGTCCTGTGGGGAGTCCTTGCACAATTTTTTTTCCAATTGATAGTTCTGGGGGGAAGAAAACAGGTCTATATCTGGGCACCCCCATTTGCTTGTCAACATGTTGAAAATCCTTGGTTCCAGTTTCCACTCGTATGGGTCCAGGAGGGTTCTGCTTAGTCCATCTGCCAGTGTATTTAGTTTTCCTGGCAGGAATTGAGCTTGTAGATGTACTTGGTAGCTCAAGGCTGTGTTCCACAATGCCATGGCTAGTCTGCAAAGGGGGTAAGAATGTGTACCCCCTGCTTGTTTATGTACCACATAAGACAGTGATGCTGTCCATCTTTACCATTAATTGTCCTGGAAGAATGTGGTCCTTGACGGCTGACAGAGCATTCTGTACAGCTAACATTTCTTTACGACTGATGTGAAGGTGCATTTGAATTGGGTTCCATTTGCCCTGAATGCACTTTCCTGCCAGGTGCGCCCCCCCCCCCCCCATGCATAGTCTGCTGCGTCTGTTGTTAGGATTTGGGCAGCAGGTAGTGTGAATGGTAGTCCCTTGTTTTGGTGGCAGGCCTCTGCCCACCAAAGGAACTCTAGGCATAGACAAAGAATGATAGGAATCATTGCTTCTAAATCCTGAGAAAGTTGACACCATAGGCTTTTTAGATACAATTGTAGTTTCCTCATATGCAGTCTTGCATATGGAATTAGAAGAATGCAGGAGGCCATGAACCCAAAGGCTTGTAGTATTTGCCTTACAGATAGCAAGGTTTTTGTGACCACTTGTCTGAAGTATGTTGTCAAGCGAATTGGTTTCTCTGGCATGAGGAAAGCCATCTGGGAAGTTGTATTCAAGCTTGCTCCCAGGAATATCATTTGTTGACAGGGTACCAGGTGTGATTTCTTTTCGTTTATGGTGTACCCCAGACATGTTAGCACTCTCTGTACAAAAGCGAGATGATTCAAAAGTATGTCCTGGTTTTCTGCCTGAATTAAGACAATCGTTCAGGTATTGGTATATATGAATATTTCTTTGCCTGCAAAATGCAATGACTGGAGCTAGGCACTTTGCGAATACCCTGAGCACAGTAGATAAGCCAAAGGACAGTGCAGAGAACGAATAGTGTGTGTAGCCTGCTTTGAAGCGTAGGTATCTTCTGCAAGATTCCCTGATTGGGATGTGCAGGTATGCTTCCTTTAAATTTAGTGTTGCCAACCAGGCATCTTTGCTTAGCATAGGAAGCAACTGGTGAAGAGTCAGCATCTTGAATTTTGGAATCACCAAAAAGGTGAGTAGGCAGGTCCAGGATAGGACACCACGAGTTGTCTTTTCTGGGTACCAGGAAAAATCTTGAGTAGAAACCTTGTCCCTTTTTCTCTTCTGGTACAAATTGAATTGCCCCTATGCTTGAGAGAGAGTACTTGCTTTTGGGCCTCTGACCACTGCTTTGGAGGTAGATCCAGCCAACCGCTTGGAGTTGGTGACGTGTGGAAGTGAAATCTGTATCCTTGGGACACTATATTTAAAAAGTACAGTTTTGTACCTACCATAAATGTAGATGTTAGAGTGTATACCCTGCTGCAGTCATCACACTTGGGTTATCCTGTTGTCAGGCGGTCCCGCAGTTGGCTCGAATTCCAAAGTCTTGGTCCGGCATCGGCTGATGCCGCCTCCTCCCTGACGTCAGTGTGCCAGGGGTATACAAAAAAGAGGTAGCAGACGCCATTTTCTTCAGTTTTTTCTTGCCCCAGATGTCAGGTGCCCCCCCCCCCCCAAAAAGATGGTCAGTAGATCGTACCAATAATAAAAGTTTAGCACAAACAAAACATCCCTCCAGCTATAAGCAAGTACACCACAAAGGTTGTATTAGATTTTAAGGTATTGAAAGGTTTTAGTTAGGTCAGAGGGGATGGAGGGAGGGTAACCTGGACTGCAGCAGGGTATACACTCGGAACATCTACATTTATGGTAGGTACAAAACTGTACTATGTTCATCGTGTTACCCTGCTGCAGTCATCACACTTGGGTAGAATCCCAAAGCTAAGGATGGGAGGTGGAGTCAAACAGGGTTAGAGGAGGCTAGAAGGCCCTGCAAAACTGCAGTGGCGAAGCCAGCTCTAGTCTTAGAGTAAAGTGGTAAGTGGTAGTGTTTGGTGAAGGTGTGTACTGAACCAAGTTGCAGCTTCCAGAATATCCTTGGTTGGCACCCCCCTGAGGAAGGCTGTAGATGTAGCTGCTGCCCTGGTAGAGTGGGGCCTTATGCTAGCAGGAAATGGTTTTCCATGGTGGGTGTAGCAAAAACGTATGCAATGTCCTTATCCATTTGGAAATGGTCTGTTTTGGGATGGCCTTTCCTTGTGATGCTGTAGCATAGGATACAAAAAGCTGGTCAGATTTTCTGAAAACCTTAGTTTTATCCAAGTAGTAACATAGCTGCCTGTGAATGTCCAAGGAATGGAGGAGTCTTTCTCCTTTCTTCTGTGGATTTGGAAAGAAGGTGGGTAAATGGATGGTTTGATTTAGAGCCACACTGGATACCACCTTAGGCATAAAGGAGGGGTTAGTTCGTAGAGAAACTCTGTCTTGATGAAAAATGAGGAAAGGCTCTACTGCCATTAGTGCCTGAAGCTCTGAGACTCTTCTAGCTGAAGTAATTGCTAGCAGCAGGGCAGTCTTCCATGATATAAACTTTAAGTCAGCTGAGAAAGCTGGCTCAAAAGGAGGTAGCGTAAGTTTTTCCAGAACAAAATTGAGGTCCCAAGTTGGTGGTGGTGCTCTCCTGGGAGGCCTAATGTTTTTGGCCCCTCTGAGAAACTGCCTTAGAAGTGGATGTGAAAATAAGGGAGGATCAGTGTTGTAGTGAGCTGAAATAGCTGAGGCGTGGATCTTAATAGATGAAAAAGAAAGCCCTTTGTGTAACATCTCAGTTAAATATTGTAGAATCTGAGGTATGTCCGGCTGAAGGGTATTTTGGCTTTTAGCTTTGTTCCAGGTGCAAAAACTATTCCATTTGTCTCAGTAGGCTTTCCTGGTGCTGGGCCTCCTGGCCTCCAGAATAACATCCATAACAGCTTGTGAAAGAGGAGCTGCCTGGTTGCTTAGGCGATTTGCCATGCAGCCAAATTTAAGGTTTTGAGCTGGCTGTGTAGAATCAGACTGTCTTGCTGTGTGAGCAGATGAGTAATTTGTGGTAAAATCCATGGTGGCCCTGGGCCATATTCCTTAATAGTGGGTACCAGTGCTGGCGTGGCTAGTCTGGGGCAATGAGTATCATTCGGGGTCTCTCCATCCTGACTTTCAGCAGCACCTTTGTGAGAAGGGGCAATGGAGGGAAGGCATATACTGTCAGCATTTTCCAACTGAATGAGAGTGCGTCCACTTTCCAAGCTTGATGGTGAAATGTCCTTGTGCAAAATTGTTAGCCGATATAGTTTTGGGGGCTGGCAAACAGGTCTATGTCTGGGTGCCCCCATTTTTGAGTTATCACTGCAAATACTTGTGGATCCAGTTTCCACTCGTGGGGATCCATGATGTTTCTGCTTAGGTCGTCTGCCAATGTGTTCTTTTTTCCTGGCAGGAATTGAGCTTGTAATTGAACTTGGTAAGCCAGTGCTGTGTTCCACAAGGTCATTGCTTGCCTGCATAGAGTGTAGGAGTGTGTACCCCCTTGTTTGTTTATGTACCACAGTACTGTGGTGTTGTCTGTCCTTATTATAAGCTGTCCTGGATGTAAGAGGTCCTTGAAGGCTGTCAGGGCATTCTGTACAGCTAGCATTTCTTTTTGATTGATGTGCAGACTCCTTTGATCTGCAGTCCATATGCCTTGAACGCACAGTCCTGCCATGTGTGCCCGCCAGGCATAGTCCGATGCATCTGTTGTCATAGTTTGCCTGGCTGGGGGTAAGGTGAAAGGTGGACCCTTGTTGAGGTGACATGCCTGTGACCACCATAGAAACTCTTGTTAAATACTTAGAAACTGCAATACACCAACAAATTCAGAGGAAGACACAGGAGTAGTTGATATCCATTTTTATTCCTTCTGTCCTGGTACCTCAGCTATTCGCCTTCAATGGGACATATATTTGCATTTTCAGTCTCCTTTTATATATGCTTTAATTAATTAATTAAACATCAATCAATCAGACATCATTATATCAAACAATTTAACTCATTCACCACTGAAATATATTTCAAGGAAGGAAACACTTCTAATGAACTTTTTACAAACACATTTTTTTCCCTCTTTTACTTGATTTACAAATTTTATAAATATTAATTACAAAATATGAACTGTAAACTAAACACTCCAAATATAATTAATTAATAAATTTCATTGTGCAATAAATTCTTTTCAGATGTGCATGCATATAACAACTAATCACTATGAAATATCAATATTACAAAACTTCAATTTTAATACATAATGAATCATTTGGTAAAAGCTAAATGTCATTAATACCCATTAAATTTCCAAGTTCATTCCCTTGGGGAATAAAGTATGATACTCAATGATAAACCTTTGTTCTAACTTACTCAAAACTACTTTGTAATTTCCTCTATTTGAATGAGGCCTGGCTAACACACTGAACTTAAAGCTATCATTCTCACCATTGTGTATGCTGCAAAAATGTGCAGCCACAGGGCTCTCTAGGTTTCCTCCTTATGTCACCTAGATGTTCCAAAATCTGAATCTTAACTTGTCTAGTGGTTTGTCCAATGTACCACTTGGCTGGAATACAATCACAACCTAAAATGTAAATGACCCCTGTTGACCTACAATCAAACCTTTCGAAAGCAGTGTACATCTTTCCATTGATCTTCAAACCATGCATGTTTTTAGTTTTGCTACAGACAGAACATTTCCCACATTTATACATCCCAACCATACCATCTCTTCTTACTTCGACTTTTCTGTTTAAGATCTCTTTCAAATTCGGATACCTTTTATAAGAAAAAGTAATATGTTTGGGAAAAAGGTGACCTATTGTAGGATCTTCACATACGACCGGCCACAAATCCCTAATAACTTTTTCCATAACACATGAAAAATCAGAGTACTTGGATACAAAAAACAGCTTATCTAAGTCTAGTGCATTTTCAAACTCAAATGTATGTTTATGCCCTCGTATCCCAAATACTCTATTTTCACACAATCTTTGTTTTATAGATTCAAGCCTATCCTGCTCATATCCACGAGAATATAATCTATCCGAAATTTCATCACACACCTCTTCCCAGAAGTTTTTGTCTGAAGTATTTCTTAGATTCCTTTTAAATTCTCCTTCCGGTATGGCTTTAATCAAATGTGCAGGGTGCATGCTGCTAGCATGTAGAAAATTATTCACTGAAGTGGGTTTCCTATAGGTTTTATGCTCAACCAAAAAAAAAAAATTACCAATGTCACCTATCAGGATAATACTGAATTAGTAACATCTCATGATTGTCAAAATGAGTTTAATATATCGTGTGAGCCCATTGATACCATTGGAAGTTGTGAAGTTGAGAATGAAATGGAATTCAGTGCTGGCATTATTGCCAATGATGGTTTGAATGTGATTAATCTCTCTGACCTTACCCTGTCTGATGAAATGTTGAGTGTTTTTTCAAAAGGGACAAAATTTGTACCCACCAGGATACCGTCCATTTCAGACATTATTTTTGATGTGAAAACCTTTATTCGAAAATTAAATTTAAAGGTTTATTTTTATGAAAAAGAAAAAAGTAAAATTAAAGAAAAAAGTGATGTTTTTGATGAAACTCTCTTAAATTTAAGTATATATGACTATGAAGGCATGGAATTGGATGCAATTGGGGATGAAAATGAGAATGAAAACTTTCATGAGTCTCTTATGGAATCTGACTTGGAGGGTTTTGAGGTGGTTATGGTCACTTAAAAGTTCCCCATTTTCCAGGTGACAGTACTTTTATGCCTCCTAAGAAATCTTTGGCAATAAATGCCTTTGAACATGTTATTATGGCCAAGCTGGAATCGGAACATAAAGCTTTTGTATCTGAAAAAGATGTTTAATTTAACTAAAATGAATGGCTGGCCCTAAAAACATTTAGGATGGAATTGGATAAAGTAACTGTCAAACCGGCGGATAAAGGGGCAATTGGGTGATTATGAACAAAGATAAATATGAGAACATAATTAATAATTTACTGGTGGATGATACTTATCAAAAGCTAGAAAGCAACCCCCTGGAGTCTTATTCTGGTGAACTTCATGAATTACTGGAGAGAGGTGAAAGATTGGGATTTTTCACTAGTAAGGATGTAAAAAGTTTAACCATGAAGGAACCCCAACACCCCTATATGTATATAATTCCTAAGATTCATAAAATGTTACTAATCCTCCAGGTAGACCCATTATTTCGGGGATTGGGTCTTTTGTTGAGAGAGTTAATATTTTCTTGGACCATCATTTAAAGAAATTTTTGTCAAAGGTTCAATCTCACGTCAAGAATACACAGGATGTATGTGTGGCTTTAAAAGGACTGAAATGGGAAGAGAATTATTATTGGGCTAGTGTTGATGTTGTATCACTCTACACCAACATTAAAACTAGGTGGGGTCTGGAAGCAGTGTACAAAATGATGGGGGAAGGACCATATACTAGATTTCTGTTAAGTTTGCTTGAGTTTAGCTTAACACACAATTATTTTTTGTGGAAGAAGGATTATTTTTTGCAGAAAAAAGGAACAGCTATGGGTGCAGCTTTGCCCTAGTTATGCTGTGATCTACATGGGGAATTTGAAAGGGAATTTATGTTTCAAAACACATTTTTTGTTAATAATGTGATTTTTTTCAAACGTTATATTGATGATCTGATTTTTGTGTGTAAAGGGAGCATGACTCTTTTTGATGAATTCATGGTGAGTTTAAACAGCAATCACCATGGTTTAAAGTTTGTGGCACACATTTCTGAATTTCAAATTCCCTTTCTTGATGTAGAATTTTATGTGGGGGCAAATGGTTTGGTTGAGCATAAAACCTATAGGAAACCCACTTCAGTGAATAATTTTCTACATGCTAGCAGCATGCACCCTGCACATTTGATTAAAGCCATACCGGAAGGAGAATTTAAAAGGAATCTAAGAAATACTTCAGACAAAAACTTCTGGGAAGAGGTGTGTGATGAAATTTCGGATAGATTATATTCTCGTGGATATGAGCAGGATAGGCTTGAATCTATAAAACAAAGATTGTGTGAAAATAGAGTATTTGGGATACGAGGGCATAAACATACATTTGAGTTTGAAAATGCACTAGACTTAGATAAGCTGTTTTTTGTATCCAAGTACTCTGATTTTTCATGTGTTATGGAAAAAGTTATTAGGGATTTGTGGCCGGTCGTATGTGAAGATCCTACAATAGGTCACCTTTTTCCCAAACATATTACTTTTTCTTATAAAAGGTATCCGAATTTGAAAGAGATCTTAAACAGAAAAGTCGAAGTAAGAACAGATGGTATGGTTGGGATGTATAAATGTGGGAAATGTTCTGTCTGTAGCAAAACTAAAAACATGCATGGTTTGAAGATCAATGGAAAGATGTACACTGCTTTCGAAAGGTTTGATTGTAGGTCAACAGGGGTCATTTACATTTTAGGTTGTGATTGTATTCCAGCCAAGTGGTACATTGGACAAACCACTAGACAAGTTAAGATTCAGATTTTGGAACATCTAGGTGACATAAGGAGGAAACCTAGAGAGCCCTGTGGCTGCACATTTTTGCAGCATACACAATGGTGAGAATGATAGCTTTAAGTTCAGTGTGTTAGCCAGGCCTCATTCAAATAGAGGAAATTACAAAGTAGTTTTGAGTAAGTTAGAACAAAGGTTTATCATTGAGTATCATACTTTATTCCCAAGGGAATGAACTTGGAAATTTAATGGGTATTAATGACATTTAGCTTTACCAAATGATTCATTATGTATTAAAATTGAAGTTTTGTAATATTGATATTTCATAGTGATTAGTTGTTATATGCATGCACATCTGAAAAGAATTTATTGCACAATGAAATTTATTAATTAATTATATTTGGAGTGTTTAGTTTACAGTTCATATTTTGTAATTAATATTTATAAAATTTGTAAATCAAGTAAAAGAGGGAAAAAAATGTGTTTGTAAAAAGTTCATTAGAAGTGTTTCCTTCCTTGAAATATATTTCAGTGGTGAATGAGTTAAATTGTTTGATATAATGATGTCTGATTGATTGATGTTTAATTAATTAATTAAAGCATATATAAAAGGAGACTGAAAATGCAAATATATGTCCCATTGAAGGCGAATAGCTGAGGTACCAGGACAGAAGGAATAAAAATGGATATCAACTACTCCTGTGTCTTCCTCTGAATTTGTTGGTGTATTGCAGTTTCTAAGTATTGAAGCTTGTCTTTAATAGTGTTTGTTTTTTAAAACTCTTGTTAAAGTCAGGAAATGAGAGGTATCATTGTTTCCAAGCTGTGGCTGTGTTGAGTCCATACGCTTTTTAGGTACCATTGTAATTCCCTCATATGCATTTTTGCAAATGGTATTAGTAGTATGCAAGATGCCATGAAGCCCAAGGCCTGCAGAATTTTTCTTGCAGGGAGTTGGGTCTTTGTTGCCATTGTTTTGAAGTATCGAGTCAGTTGTAGTAGTTTGTCTAGCGTCAGATAAGCCATCTGGGCCATTGTATTTAAGCTGGCACCCAGGAATGTCACTTTGTGAGGGCACTAGTTTTGATTTCTTTTTGTTTACTGTGTACCCCAGGCAACTTAGAAGGTGTTTTACAAAAGCCAGATGTTGTAAGAGAATGTCCTTGCTTTCTGCTTGGATGAGGCAGTCGTCCAGGTATGGGTATATCTGAATTCCTCTTTGTCTGCAGTATGCAATTACTGGTGCCAGGCATTTTGTGAAGACCTTGGGTGCAGTAGATAAGCCACAGGGCAGTACAGAGAATTGGTAATGGGTTGAACCTACAATAAACAGAGGTATCTTCTGCAATTTTGTCTGATAGGGACATGCAGGTATGTCTCCTTGAGGTCCAACGTTACTAGCCAAGCTTTCTTGCCAAACATGGGAAGAAGCTGCTGTAGTGTTAGCATCTTGAATTTGGGTACTTGCAAGAAGGTGTTTAGAATTGAAAGGTCCAGAATGGGTCTCCAAGCATCGTCCTTTCTGGGGACTAGAAAGAGCCTTGAGTAAAATCCTTGGCCTTGCTCCTGTGTAGGTACCAGTTGAATGGCTCATGTCCATGAGAGCTGTAATTTGTTTTTGTGCCTCTGCCCATTGATTTTTGTGGCAGGTTTGGCATTCCTTTTATCCTTGGCAAGGTGTGGAAATGGAATCTGTATCCTTGTGAGATAATGTCTAGGACCCATTTGTCCTTTGTGACGATGCACCAGTTGTCTGCAAAAAGTGCTAATTTTCCTCCCAAGGGAGCTGCCAAGAGAGTTTTGCTTGGCAGTTTGAGGTTTGAGTCACTGTGTTTGCAACACAGAAGGGAGGAGAAGACAGGTCCCAAACTACTAGAAGGCAGCGCCCCATTGGCAAGGTTTGTAAGGGATTTGTGCTTGTCCTCTGCCCCTTGGGCGCCTGTATTTACCCCTCTGTGGTCTGTCAGAAGCTGGAAAGGACCAATTTTTTGTTGACCAATTTCTGCTGAAGCGTGGGGGCTGTACCTGTAAGAAATCTTTGACCGTCTGCATAGATTTTGCCTTATCCTCCATTTTCTTTAAAACCTCTTCTGCTTTAACACCAAATAAGACATCCTGCTGTAAGGGTGCATCTAGTAACTTTGCTTTAACATGATCAGGCAAAGTTTGTTCTTTTAACCAAGCATGCCTACGTATAACAGACCCAGTAACAGCTGCTCTACCAGTAGCTTCCAAGGAATCAAATCCACATTGTAAGGTATGTTTGCCCACCTGTTCAGCTGAATGCAACAGATCCTGTATTTCCTTGAATTCAGACTGTTGTGGGTGCGTGCTCATCTTTTGTTTTATTTGAGACATTAAGAATTGCTGGTATTTAAGCATGTGAAATTGACAATTTAGTGCTCTCATAGCTAGTAAAATGTATGCAGCGGGTAATTAAAAAGTGCTATATATATACATATATATATATATATATATATATATATATATATATATATAAAGAATATATATATATATATATATATATATATATATATATAGATATAGAGATATATATATATAGAGATATATATATAGAGATATATATATATAGAGATATATATATAGAGATATATATATAGATATATATATATATATAGAGATATAGATATATATATATATATATATATATAGAGATAGAGATATATATATATATATATATATATAGATATATATATATATATATATATAGAGATAGAGATATATATATATATATAGAGATATATATAGATATATAGATATATATATAGATATATAGATATATATATAGATATATAGATATATAGATATATATATATATATATATATAGATATATATATATATATAGATATATATATAGATATATATATATATATATATATATATAGATATAGATATATATATATAGATATAGATATATATATATATATAGATAGATATATATAGATAGATATATATAGATAGATATATATAGATAGATATATAGATAGATATATATAGATAGATATATATAGATAGATATATATAGATAGATATATATAGATAGATATATATAGATAGATATATATAGATAGATCTATCTATACATATATAGATATATATAGATAGATATATCTATATATATATATATATATAGATATATAGATATATATATAGATATATATATAGATATATAGATATATATATATATAGATATATATATATAGATATATATATATATATATATATATATATAGATATATATATATATATATATATATAAACTGCTAGAAGCAATAATATAGATAGATATATAAACTGCTAGAAGCAATAATCAGTACAAATAAGCCAAACAAAAGGATACTCATATATCTCATATCAGAGTTGTAGTTAATGCCCCTCTTCCACTCTACTCAGTGTGTATAGACAGAAATCCTGTCAAAGTTAGGGCTTACATACCAGAAGATACAACCTTAGACAACTTTTTTTTTTAAAAAAGCACAAAAGAGCCAGCCCCCACAAGCCAGCAGTCAATAAACACAATCCAGCCACAAAGGTAAAGAAAGGCTTCTGCTAATTCAAGATGGGGTATTCATGTGCTCTGAACAATCACTGCAAAGACAAACAGGCCCAGAGCCAGCAAATCTGAACTGAGACGATACTAAAGCTATTAGCCTACACTCTTTAGACAGTAAACACTACAGAAATCTTTGAGAGCAGAGAGCAGTGAGACACAAAATGAAAGTTTTTAAACATACATATTATCAAACAGACTACAGAATGCTTTTAACTGCAAACAAATCAGTTACCCGTGCAGATTAGTTAGTACCAATAAAATACAGTAAAATGTATACAGTGGGCAATAAAAAGCGCTATATATAAACTGCTAGAAGCAATAATCAGTATAAATAAGCCGAACAAAAGGATACTTATATATCTCAGATCAGAGTTGTAGTCAACGCCCCTCCTCCACTTTGCTCAGTGTGTATAGACAGAAATCCCCTCAAAGTTAGGGCTTAAATACCAGAAGATACAACCTTAGACAACTTAAAAAAGCACAAAAGAACCAGCCCCCACAATCCAGCAGTCAATAAACACAATCCAGCCACAAAGGTAAAGAAAGGATTCTGCTCATGTGCTCAGAACAATCACTGCAAAGACTAACAGGCCCAGAGGCAGCAAATCTGAACGGGGACAATACTAAAGCTATTAGCCTACACTCTTTAGACAGTAAACACTACAGAAATATTGATGAGAGCAGTGAGCCACAAAATGAAAGTTTTTAAACAAATAAAGGATCAAAGAGACTCTACAGAATGTTTTAACTGCAAACAAATCAGTTACCCATGCGGAAGAGTTAATAGCAATGAAATTCAGTAAAAAGTATGCAGCAGGCAATAAAAAGTGCTATATATAAATTGCTAAAAGCAATAATAAGTAACAATAAGCCAAAAAAACGATACTTATATATCTCAGATGAGTTGTAGTCAACACCCCTCCTCAACTCTGCTCAGTGTGTATAGACAGACATCCTCTCAACGTTAGGACTTAAATACTAGAAGATACAACCTTAGACAAATTCAAAAAAAAAAAACAAAAAAACCTGCCCCCACTAGCCAAACAACACAATCCAGCCAAGAAGAAAAAGGAAGGCTTCTGCTAATTCAAGATGGCCTGTCCATGTGCTCTGAACAATCACTGCAAAGACAAACAGGCCCAGAGCCAGCAAATCTGAACTGGGACAATACTGAAGCTGTTAGCCTACACTCTTTAGACAGTAAACACTACATAAATCTTTATGACAGCAGTGAGCCTTTAAATGAAAGTTTTTAAACAGATAAAGGAGCAAAGAGACTCTACAGAATGCTTTTAACTGCAAAGAAATCAGTTACCCGTGCAGATAAGTTAATAGCAATAAAATACAGTAAAAAGTATGCAGCAGGCAATAAAAAGTGCTATATAAATTGCCGGAAGCAACAATCAGTAAAAATAAGCCAAAAAAGGATACTTATAGATCTCAGATCAGAGTTGTACTCAGCGCCCCTCCTCCACTCTGCTCAGTGTGTATAGACAGAAATCCTCTCAAAGTTAGGGCTTAAATACCAAAAAAAAGAGGTAGCTGAGGTGTAAACCTTCTTTCCCCACCTATCTAGTGCTCTGGAGTCCCTTTCAGAGGGTACAGGATTTTTAGCCATAGAAGCCTTAGCCCCTTTGGGACCCTGGGAGATTGTCTCTGGATCAGCAACAGGGCTTTTGTAAAGGAATTTGTGCGAGTCAGGCACTCTATAGTATCTATCTGGTTTGGCTGGAGCAGGAGGCAGAGAATCTGGATTTAGACTAGATTCTAAGTAAACATCATCCACAATGTCTAAAACTGGGGGGATAGCAAGTGGTCTGTGCTGGGGGAGTAAAAGAAACTCTTGGAGCCTTTTCTTCTGAGTCGGAGTAGTCCTAACCTTCCCAGTGGAAATGTTCCCTCATGCTATGTAAGGTTTCCCCAAATGAATAGTCTTCAGGGGGAGAAGCTGAGGGAATGGAATCTTCAGCATCAGAATCTTCAGCATCAGAATCTTCATAAGGGGAAAAGGAGTAATCCTGTTCCTCAGAGGAGCCTGAGGAAATAGACACTTGATCAGAGGAGGCATAATCTTCCTCTTGTCTAGGCCTTTTGTCGGGGGGGGTTGGGAACCCCCGATTAAAGAAATCAAATCTTCAGCCATTTTAAGCATCTGTTTCTTAGCAATGGGGCCTTGAACTGGAGACTGAAGTTCAGTCTTTTTTGGTTTTAGAGGAGTCTTAAGCTTAGCATAAGATTTTATGGTGAGAGTAGTCTGTCTGAAGACACCTTCTGAAACCGAAGGTGTTTCTACAGCACCGGCTTCTCCTTTTGCAATGTCGTCGGTAGGGCCTAAAGAAAATGGCTGCGTCGGCCTAGAACTCTCCGCTAGAGAATCCAAAGCGGTCTGGGGTTCCAATTCTGCGGTAGCCAGGGGCTGCGTAGGCGCCTCACTGAAAACCAGAGAACCGGCAACCGGCCCAGCCGAGACCTCGGAGTCTGGCTTGGATCTAGGATGCCTGTCTTTATCTTTGCGTTTTTTTATGCACACCGGTAGTCGGTTGCTCCGACGGCATAGTGTAATTAAATTTCCTGCCGAAGTAGTGTCATGCGAAATCAAAGCGTCGCTTTATAGTTCGCTTATTGAACCTAGCACAAAACCGACAACCAGTGATGTCATGGTCTGGGCCTAGGCAAGGTATACAATAAGAATGAAAGTCCTTATGAGTTATTTGCTTCCCACAAGAAATGCAATTGTTAACTTTTTCTGACATCGGACTGAGCCAAGAAAAGGTTCGCCAATGTGGTACTTAGCTTTGAAGACTTCGGACTGAAACTCTATTCGAAAATCTCAGGCGTCAGCCGACCGGCACTTGAACTGCTTCTGCTTTGGGCACCGCATGGCAAGAAAGACTGAAGAAAATGGCGTCGGCTGCCTCTTGTATACCCCTGGAGCACTGACGTCAGGGAGGAGGCGACAGCAGCCGACGTCGGACCAAGACTTTGAAATTCGGGCAGACTGCGGGACCGCCTGACGACAGGATAACCCAATTGTGATGACTGCAGCAGGGTAACACGATGAACATCCCATATGTCCTGGGTAACGAGTCCCCAGTTTTTTGCATGAAGTGCAATCTTTTCCCCCAAAGGGGCAGTCAGTTGAGAAGTGCTTGGACGTTTTAAAAAGACATAATTTAGACAGTTTACCATAGGGGGAAGTTTTATTACTCCCAAATTTGGAAGTGGAGGTCCCCCCACTGCTTAGTCCTGTGCGTCCCCTGGGACTGAAGCCTGGGTGCTGTGCTGGATCTAGGTTTGGACTGAAGGTCTGGAAGAGGAAGGAAAGGACCAATTCTTAGAAGGCCAATGCCTACTAAATCTTGGTGGTTGCACTTGCAAAAAAGTCTAACAGTTTGCATAGATTTAGCTTTTTCCTCCATCTTTTTAAGAACTTCTTCTGCCTTGTTGCCAAACAGGTGGCCCTGATTGAAGAGAGCATCCAGTAATTTCACTTTAACATGATCTGGCAAAAATTGCTCCTTAAGCTAAGCATGCCTTCTAAGTACAGACCCACTTACCGCAGCCCTGCAAGATGCCTCTAGTGAATCAAAACCACATTGCAATGTAGGTTTACCAACTTGTTCAGAAAAATGCATAAAATCCTGTAAATCCTTATTTTTAGCACAATCAGGAATCATAATTTTCTGTTTAAGCAATCCAATAATATGCAGCTGATACTTTAAACATATGAAACTGGCAAATCAAGGCCCTAATGGCCAAAGTTGCAGAAGCGTATACCTTCTTACCCCATCTATCCAGCGCCCTGCAATCTATCAGGAGGGGGTAGGATTTTTGGCAGTAGTAGCTTTAATGCACTTGGGTCCCTGTGAAATGGATTCAGGATCTGCAGTAGGATTTTTGAAAAGGAACTTGCGAGTCAGGAACCCTGTAATATCCATCAGGTTTTCTGGAGGCAGGAGGTAAAGAGTCAGGGTCCATGCTAGATTCCAAAAAGGCATCATCAACAGTGTCCAGTACAGGAGGTATAGCTAAAGGCCGGTGCTGGGGCAGGAGTAAGAAAGCCCTAAGCCTCTTTCTAGAATCAGAGGAATCCTGACTTTCCCAACGAAAAAAGCTCCCAGTGAGTATGCAAGGTTTCACCAAAAGAGAAATCCTCTAAGGGGGGGGGGCAGAAGGAATAGAGTCCTCAGCATCAGAATCCCCACAGGTAGATGAGGGCAAATCCTGGTCATCAGAGGAAACAGAAATTTCAGAATCCTGGTCAGAAGTATCATAAGCAAACTCAGTCCTAGGTCTCTTAGGGGGGAAGGTTGGCTTCCTCTGATTAAAGTAATAAAGTCTTCAGTCATTCTTATCATTTGTTCTTTAGACATAGTGGCCTGACCATGCGGTCTGGGCGTCCATTTTCTAGGCATGGTTAGAGTTTTGGGCCTTGAAGAAGATGGCGCAGCTGGTTTAATATGCAAGTCAGTAGGCCTGAATACACCCTCAGAAGCCAGTGCCTGCACAGTGGCTCCGGACCCATCCAAGGTAGAGAGATCCACAGGTTCCACAGTTGAAGCATCTTGCGGCATACCAGACTCCAAATGGGTTTCAGTAGAGGCCGGCGAATCTGAAGTAGTGGGCATCAAGGGCTGCGAAAGCGCCTCACTGAGTACCGGCAAACTGGGCGGCCTGTCTCTGTCTTTATCTTTGCGTTTTTTCGGAATGTCGGTAGTCGGATGGCTTACCGAAGACGTATCAGGATAATTGAACAGAGCACAAAAAAATTTAGAAGCACAAATATACCGATGACGGACAGTTCGTGATTTAAATAAGGCACAAAACAGACAGCGAGGTAAGTCGCGGTCGGGGTCTAGGCAAGGAATACAGTACGAATGAAAATCTTTGAGGTATTTGCTTTCCACAAGAAATGCAATTATTTACTTTTACTGACATCGATTTAGAGCAAGAAAAAGTTTCCCCAACGGAGTACTTGGCTTTTAGTTGAAGACTTTGGTTCTGAAACTCGAAAACAAAAATTTCAGGAGTCGGCCGATCAGCAATTGCGAACGGCTTCGGCTTTGGGCACCGCATGGCAAGAAAATCTGATGTAATGATGTCGGCTGCATGTTTTATACCCCCAACGACCTAACGTCACAGAAGAGACAGCAACCGATGTAGGACCAAAGCCTTTGTTAATCAGGCCGACTGAGGGCTACTGCAAGTAGATAACCCAAATGTAATGACTAAAACAGTGAAACACGAATAACATATGCGCAACCGTGCATAAAATGCATTAGGCTGGACAAAAAAATCCTACTACACGTCATTGCAAACTAAATACAAACACAACCCCTAAAAATTCTGGAAAAATGTAAACCAGCTACTAAAACACACCCAAAAGGCTACCCCCAAACCACCCACCCCTGACACTAAAGTTCCCATCAAAACACAATTCAACTCCCACTTTGTGAACTCAATTCTATCCTTAGTATCACAAGAAAGTTTCTTCCTCACTACCCCCCCAACACAAACAACACCAATACAAGCTTTACCCTCAAAACAGTTTCCACCACTTCAATCAAAAGCATGCTCTCCAAACTAAAAACCTCATCAACAGCAGCTGACCCCAGCTATTTCTTGAAACTCACAGCAGATGCTATTGCTATCCCAATCTCCACTCTCATAAACTATGTGCCCAAACTCTGGAAAATATCCTGTGTTACACCCATACATAAAAGGCGGGACCTCCACTTAACTATAGACCCATTGCTTTACTCTACCACCTGGCCAAAATCCTAGAAAAATGCATCCATATCCAGATGCTAAAATATCTCCTAGAAAGCAACATCTTGTCACCTACTCAGCATGATTTCAGACCTGCCCATAGTACCACTACATCCCTCCTCTGCTTCACAGACACACTCAACAGTCTCAAAACTGAAGGCCTGCAGGTGTCAACTCTTTTTTTGGATATTTCCAAAGCATTTGACAGTCTCGCACAAAATCCTGCTAAACAAACTAAACCAATATCACCTATCAAATTCCACTCTTACCTGGTTCCAAAGCTACTTAACGGACAGATACCAAGCTGTGAAATGGGAACATTCTCTCTCCTCAGCTGCCCATAACTATAGGAGTCCCACAGGATTCCATCTTAGGACCACTACTATTCACAATCTTCACAAATGACCTCCATACCTCCACACAGAATGCATCTATCATTCAGTATGCAGAGAAAACTACCTTAATCTGTGCTGCACAAAACTTCACCACCCTCCTGCAAACAACTCATCTAGCATTCTCTGACATTGAAAACTACCTTACCAAAGCCCAACTTACCCTCAATCCAAAGAAAACTCAGCTTATGATTATACCCAATTCTAACAAAAACAATGTTAACAGCCCATTCACTATTTACTCCACAAATGCTACTCCAATCTCTCCAGTGGCACAGGCTAAGCTATTGGGAATAACCATAGACTCCCACCTAAAATTTGATAGTCATTTCAACTTAACTATTAAAAAAGTACATGCCAAACTGGGATCACTATACCGTATCAAACCACTTCTTACCAACACAAGATCAGCCATTGCTCGCTCCCAACTTCTATCCACCCTACTCTATGCATCTCCCATTCTGACTAATCTCAACAAAACTGAACTAAGCAAAATGGAAGCCTGCTAGAACAGAACTGCCAGCTTTTGCTGCAAATTGCTCATATAGAACTTATCACTACAAGGGTAGGAGGTTGGCCTAATGGTTAAGGCGTTTGCCTTACAGACAGAAGGTGTACGGTTTGATTCTCACATGGGATACTTGGCTAGGCTTAAAATGGCCCACACGGGCAGATTGCCCAATACTAATTTACAAATCACTGTACTGCTTTGATAGAGCTCCACTGGCTTGAACTGCCCAGCCTCCTAACCTACAATCAGCTCTGCCTCTGTCATTCAATCCATTACCTCCCCAATAAGTGTCCTGCCCTCAAAAACCTAGAACAACATCACTTGGCCTCTTAGATCATCAAGCAAACTACTACTAGAAATCACCAATAGCTTTGGAGATGCACTATATAGTAGTTCAGTGGCTAAATAATGTAACTCTGTCCCCACTAGCATCAAAAAACATCATCCAAAGCATCCTTTAAAGACCTCATCAGGCAACATCTCAAGCAAAGTTGGCAGTGCCATGATTGCTCCCCAGGCTAGTGAAAGCGGATAAGGTACACATACTAAACCTGTGAGTAAGATTAGCCAATGTTAGTTTTCAATCTACAATGTACTGTACCTGTGTACTATGTATGTATTCTGCCTATGTTCCAAATTTCAGCTGTACATCACAAATCTATTAATTACTTTTTAAATGTTTTTTGTTTGTTCTCTCCACTGTAACAGTTGATGTGCTGCATACCACTGTAAACACATGTCTTTTGTAATTTGTGTGTATACTGATCACGTCTAAATACATTCTGTAATTTTTCTATGTGGAGCTTTTCACCAAGGGGCCTCTGCTGAAAAAAAGCCTTTTCGGCTCAGACACCCCCGGTTAACAAAAGTAAAATAAATAAATAGACAACACACCCCTTAGTCAGGGACTTGGGGGGGACACAAAGATAGTAATCTAGCCTTTGATCAGCATGTGTCTACAGTGGTGAAGAAATCATTCGATGTTGCGCAACTTATAAAACAAAGGTATGGCATCCAAGTCCAAGGAAGTCACCGTTCCACTGTTTTTGGCATTCATCAGACCTATCATGGATTAAAATGCACCCTTTGGTATGTACCTAACCAGGCATATCCAACAACTGGAACGTCCACAGAGTTTCTCACTAAAAGAATACAGGGCGCAAGTAATATGTCCTATGCAGACCACCTCAAGGTCCTATCCCTGCATTGTCTCCTACAGGCTTTTAAGGGGTGATCTATGCCAGGCATACACGACATTGTCAGACCCCACTCTGATGGACCTCCTGCATATCCACAAAACAAACAGTAGCAGAATTACCCATTCAAAAGACAAACCTTGCCTGTGACATAAATAGCTATGTATCCCAGAGACTACCCCATCTATGGAACAGGCTCCCATCCATGTGAAGCAGAGTTTCTCCCTAACCCAATTCAAGTGCAACTTGGACAATTGGTTGGGAAACTGGAAGTCACCCTTGGTTTGGCACCTATGTCTCTGATGCAAACGGGTAACCTGTAAATATCTCCCAGGCCCATGCTTACACTTACCAAGGGTATCAGAACTTGTCAGAGATTTGGGATGCATGGCTAGGCTTAAAAAGGTCCTTGTGGTCGTTAGCCTAGTAAAAGCCTATGAACCTATAAGAACTGCAAACTGTCACAGATCTTGTTGCTGGGTGCAATACACTAATGGGAGAAGGCCTGCATATCAAAAGGAATAATATTGTGGCAAGACTGTTGCATTGAGAATTATGCAAATATTACACTACTGGAGTAGCTGAGAAGCACTGGAAACATCAGCCATAAACTTCATTTTCTATGATACTTTCTATCACGTGATCACCTATTACCAACAGTTCAAAAAAACAGATGAGAGAAAACAAGACAATGGTCCATGAAAAGAAGCCAATAATAGTACTGATCATTGAAATTGCTACACCCAGTGATTACAGTGCATCAAGATAGACACAGCCAAAAAATAATCAGGATGTGCAGGCAGAAACAAGGGCAATATGGAAGGAGAATACCCAAGACAATTAAAAAAAAATAAAAATAGAAGACCCATTGCTCCTACTACTAAATTATAGTCATTCAGCTATACTACCAATACATGCAACTCCGTACAAACTGCAGGAGTCGTCAATTCTGGGCACATTGCAGGTACTGGGAAGAGCACTTTTCACTAAACAAAGATTGAGCTTTATGGCTCAGTGGAGCAGGATATACAGTGCCACAATTCCTTTCAGGCAGGGGTAACAGTGTAGATATCATGGGGACAGGTTTTTGGTCCACCAAGCCAATGTACCGTCTTTTGAGAACCCTTATTAGTGACTGCAGAGAAAAGCCGAAGGAAGAAGAAGATGAGGATTAGTGACTGCACAGAAGCATGTACTCCAAGGAGGAGGTTGACATGGCTTCCCAGCAGTGATGTGGGTAGCCTGTCCACCGCTGTACAAATGTGGAATTAAGTTATTCAATGTCCTCACAACTACAATACCATGGAAGACACAAGCAATTCTCATTGCTGCCTAGAAGATGGCTCCTGTCTCACTGGTTCTGAGGGCTCCCGACCACAGAACAAAACTCAAATCCAGCTCGAGGAAGCTTGGCTGTTGGCACGTAGGGGAGCAGAAAAGAGCCAAAAATGAAGAGAATGGATAGAGACCCTGTTGAACTATCCAGAAAGAATTTCATCCATTACTCCTGTACATCTTCCAAGTGGTGAGTTTCTTGGAATGGTATAATGCTATAAGAATGGGGGGGCACCTTTGAAGAGAACAAATCTGTCTTTATACATCAGGTAAAATGCAGAAATCATGCAGTTTGAGACAGAAAATGCATGACTGGGCAATGCATGATGAATGGATGAGACAGGAGAGACCTGTGTGTGAAGTCTGAGAAGACATTTCTCCAACACCTGTGGCCATAAGAGACAACAAAAACTGTCTGGGCCAAACTATGGTTATGAGAACACACTTGCCTTGTACACCTTACTTTTTGCAATAATTTCACTATGAGAACAAAGTGGTGGGAAAGGTGTTGGCCTAGCTGAAAATATCTGTTGCAGTCAGAAAGTGATATTGTCAACATGGTCCAATCCTATAGGTTCACAGGTTCATACTAGGCTAACCACCACCAGTGTCTTTACAAGCTTAGCCATGCAACACAACCCAGTTTTGTCCCTAAATTTCTTGGGTACCTATATGGTGGGGTATGTTGGTAAACAGGTAGCCAAGGGTTATGTGTGTGGGGGGTATGTTAGTACGGGATTAAATGTACTTACTGTCAACCTTTGTCCACAGACATGGGGGCCAGACCAGCGGTGAATTAGCAATTTCTTATCGAATGATCAAGGTTTTTTTGAACAGGGTAAGGGATGAACTCTGCTTCACATAGATGGGAACTTATTCCACAGTGTGGGGATCCTTTTGAAACACATCAGTCTCTCCAGCATGTTCTAAGTCCCAGGCAAAGTTCACATTCTTGGATCTAGTGTTTGATGTTTGTTTGTTTTGTAGATGTGCAAGAGATCCATCACAGCTGGACCACAGGGTGTTTTCTATGCTACGCATATATCACCTCTCAGCAACATGTAGGAGACAGAGTACAGAGATAGGACCTTAAGGCGACTAGTGCAAGACAGGGTATGCATACCTTGGATTCTCCTACAACCTTATACAGCTTCTTGACAAGGAAGGAGTACACTCTTTTGCTTGATGAGCCAAATCACTGCCATTCTGTCAGAATGGACAGCAAGCGCATCCTGGGGGGAGGCAATCTTGTACAGTATGCAATGTTGCAAGGACTGTTCTCATCAATACCCTAAATGGGCAAAGTGGCCTCTTGTTGTGGCCAAGTCCCTTGGGCTGTTTTCCATAAATGTTCTCCACTTCAGAATAAAAATGCATCTGTGGTGACAGCACACTTGGAGAAGGAAAACAAAAGGAGGGCAAGCCCTGTGAAAGACTGCTCCCTTGAAGACCCCAATGAAGATGCTGATGGTAAGTCTGATACAATTCATAAGGGACATCAGGCCCAGTTCTTAAGGGACATCAGGCCCAGTTCTTAATTCTTCATCCGAATGGCTGCAAGCATTTTGCTTTTCTTGTCACTTTTCTGCAACTTCAACAGAGACCCAAACAAAGAAAAACCATCACAAGGGACATCGGTGAAAGATGCTGTCAAGCAATCTGTGAGGTTAGTCTCCGGGCTATAAGTGCTGATAAATGCCGGACCAGCTATTCTGGCTGCTTCATTGCGTGTTATGCAATTTCACAAAGATATTTTAGGTTCACAGGGGTTTACAATGCTAACAACCACAAGGGTCTTTTTAAGTCTAGCCATGCATCCCAAATCTCTGACAAATTATGGTATCCTTGATAAGTGGAAGCAGGGACCTGGGAGATTAACCATTTACTGGCTGCCTCTGTCCATTAGAGGCATAGTTGCCAAATTAGGGATGAATTTCCTGTTCCCCATCCAACTGTCCATTAGAGGCATAGTTGCCAAATTAGGGATGAATTTCCTGTTCCCCATCCAACTGAACAAATTATACTCAAATTGGGTTTGGAAGGGCCTTTGCTTCACATGGATAAGGAGCCTGTTCCAGAGAAGAGATAGTCTCTGGGGATACATACCAGTCTCTCCAGCAGTTTCTACATAAATTTAAATAAATTGGTGATGACCATTACTAAAATGGTTTTCCTAATTTTTTATTCTCCTGGATGATCTGCGTTTGTGAGGGACTATTGTTTATCACCATACCCTACAACTTGAACTAAATGGATGGGTTGGAGTATAAAAGGAAGTAATGCATTGGTTTTCTTATTCTGATGAAGTCTCAATGGTTATGCGATGAAAACTCGAAGAAGATTTGAGACAAACATAAAAATTAATGTTACACTACTTTTATTAAAATACATATTTTTCAAAAAAGCCACCAGTTTATTGGATTTAGAACGTTACTTTTCGATAAGTAATACTTATACCACAGGCAAGGTTTCAGTCTTTAGAATGGGTTAATTGTGGTGCTGTCTGCTTTGTGGATATGCAGGAAGTCCATCAGGGTGGGCTCTGACAATGCCTTGTATCCCAGAAATAGATTTCCCAGACAGACTACAGGGAGAGGGCCTTGAGGTGGTCTGTATAAGACATGTTACTTATGTTCTCTATTCTTTTAGTGAGGAACTTCTGTGGATGTTCTAATTGTAGGACATGCCTGGTTAGGTACATACCAAATGTGGCACTGTACTCAATGATAGGTTTCATGAATGTCAAATACAGTGGAAACGATGACTTTCTTGGACCTAAAACGCCATGCCCTTGTTTATAAGTTGCACAACATAGAATGATTTCCTCACTACTGTAGACACGTGATGGTCAAAGGCTAGGTTACTGTCTGTGTGCGTCCCCCAAATCCTTGATTGTTGCATCAACTCATAGGGGTATGTTGTCAATACAACAGTTACCAGGGGTGGATGATTCTTTTGTGCATTTACTGGCATTTTAGAGCCACAGACTACAACCCATCACAATTTTTGTCTGCATCAGCCCTTCCTGGAGAACATTTGAGTCGGTGGGGCATTCCACAAGTACTCCTAAATTGCAATCATCTGCAAATTTAGACAGAGGCCAAAGATATTGGCCTTTACTTCAGAGCAGTAAATTCCAAAAAACAGTGGTCCCAGTACTGATCCATGAGGGACTACTCTTGTGACTGGCCTCCTTGTAGAGGTGGACTCCCCAAATCTAACTTCCTGTGCCCTGTGAGCTAGCTAGCTAGCTACTGGGTGACAATTTTACATTGGCTATAGGTGTATTTTGATCTTATTATCAGATTGTCTAATATAGTGAACCTTAACATAAAAAAATTGTCATAAACCCTTTTTCAATAAATCAGACCAAAATGTACCGACTTTGGTTAATTTTATTTGCAGTAAACTTACACACACAGCAACATACGCCAAAATGAGAACGAGAACAATCGATTAAATCTGACACCTGCTGGCATTTAAATCACTCTGTTGCTAACTACATATACATGATTGGGGGTGTTTGGTTCTTCAGTTACCATTACCAGTCAAACAGGAGTTTTTTTTTTTTTTTTTTGGGGGGGGGGGGGGGCAAGTAATGAGAACTTTGAACATGGCGATATCAAACGCATACAGATTTGTGCAACAGCAGCTGCTGATTCACTCCTAGCCTTAACTTTTAAAATGTTGAAATATACAGAAACAAAATGGATATCAGAATTTCATTTTTTCTTCCTCCAAAGTGAAATCCTCTGGGGGGGGGGGGGGGGCAGAATTTGGGTATGCACATTTTAAACAAGCTAGCATCCTTGTATACCAGTTCTCTGTCTGCATCATTATTAGAATTAAGCTCAAAATATAAGTTACATAGTTCTGATACGGTTGTCTATGCATTTTAATATATTACACTTACAGTCAAATGAGACCAAAAAACTCAGTCACACCACCCAGTACCGGGTGGGGAAAAAAAAACAGTTCTCCCGTTAAGCAGATGTTCTCCCAAATATTCCTGTGGAGATTTACTGCTAGGGAAGGACAGCCTATTCACAAAATACAGTATACATTGAGTTAGTAACTATCACTTCTATCTGCTCTTACTGATGTGAGATTGTGTAGGTTTAGGCCTCTAGAACACGTTTACTATTCTTCTACTTCTATCACAATAACTAAATTAGCAAATTTTCGGCTTTTACTTTCAGCAGTCTCCATACTAATCCCAACTCTTTCTGTAACTGACCAACAACCCTGTTTGTGCACTTGCAGTGATGATTAAAAGTATTCCAGAGCTACTTATTAATCTTTTAAGCTTATTATTCACCTTAAACTGATAGTTTTTCAGCACTTCTCCCCAGCAGGGGCCAGATCCGCTCTATTCACTACACTTATTCCGCTCCCCACCCATAGCATTAACCATAACCTGACCCCTTCCACACCACTCTTCCACCTATCCCAGCACTTCTCCCCAGCAGGGGCCAGATCCGCTCTATTCACTACACTTATTCCGCTCCCCACCCATAGCATTAACCATAACCTGACCCCTCCCACACCACTCTTCCACCTATCCCATAACCCCCCCTAATTATTTCCCCAGCAGGGGCCAGATCCGCTCTATTCACTACACTTATTCCGCTCCCCACCCATAGCATTAACCATAACCTGACCCCTCCCACACCACTCTTCCACCTATCCCATAACCCCCCCTAATTATTCCCCCAGTCATACCATACCTCCTAAACTACTCTACTTCCCCACCCATTCCAAATCAGGCCATATAGTGCCCCATCTCCTAAACTATCGCTATCCTGTTCATCTGAAAATCATCTACTTTCTAAAAAATAGAAAAGCCTGCATTACCTGTTGGTCGACTCCTCTACTTCACGTTGCTAAACTATGGAACTCACTTCCACCTTCTATAAGAAGCACAGGCAGCACCCACCACCTTCAAACAAATACTGAAAAACCAAACTCTTCCTGGCTATGAACCTGCTCTATAACCTAACATCTTCCATCTCCTTATGGGATAACTAAACTCTGGTGCTTTTTGCTACTGCTGACTGACTTTCTCCATAATTATTTTTTCATCACGTTTTGATGTTTGTGTCCTTCGGCTTTTCCCGGTTAGGGGTCGCCACAGCGGAACTCCAGTCCGCTAATGATTGGCAGTTGATTTTTACGTATCGGCTTGCCAGGCCTGACACACAACCTTCAACAAAGGTACGCCCATTCACGCACGTCTCCACGCAGAAGACGCTCTAGCTGAGAATGGATACTGGTACAATAACCCTGATTAATATAGCTCTGTTTATACCCCTCTGAATTCATCTGGCAACAAACTAAATTCCTGCTTTTATGTATACATTCTCTATATATTACTGTAATCACCATGTGTAACACTGTTTCTACTTCTGTACCAATTAAATGTTTCGTTTTTTTTCTGTATCTACGTTCTTGTTGCAGCTTTTCTCCCTGGGTCTCCACTGAAAATGGGCTATTTTAGGCCCACTGGACTTTCCCGGTTAACAAATGCAATAAATAAAAATGTGCAGAGACTGGAGATCATTGTGGTGAGGAAACACAGAGGTCTCTCAAGCTTAAATACACGGTGAGGTGGATGCCAAAGGATTAATTACATAGGTTGGTACTAGGCTATCGGCCCTAGGGCCTATACAAACCTAGCCATAACTACCTGGCTATTTCTTACCACACTATTTACTTCTCTGGACCCCTGTCTAGCAGGGTGACTAACGTGATCCCTGAGGTGAATTTCCTTTCTCCCATCCAATCAAGGTTCCTTTTGAAGAGGGCCAAAGAGGTGCTCTGCTTCACATGCATGGGCAGTCTATTCCAGAGTCTGGGGAGTCTCTGGGTCAGGAACCTATCCCTCAAACATGTTTTGTTTATTGTGATGACAAGGTTTAGATCCCTGGACCGTGTGGCTCTGAGGGATTGGGATTTCTTTAAGTGTAGCATGTCCAACAGCTCTGGGTTTGACATGGCCTTCTATGTGTTAAGCAGAGATCACCTCCAAGTAGATGATATGCGACAGAGCATAGCTGGAGTTTAAGGTGGTCAGCGTAGGGCATCTACTTTAGGCCTATGATTCTTTTAGTGAGGTATTTCTGTGGCCTTTCCAGTTGTTGCAGATGTCTTGAGAGGTACTTACCAAATGGGGCATTGTATTCTATAATGGGTCTAATGAAGGGATGAGTACAGTGGGACAATGACCTCTTGTTTTTCTGGATGAAAAGTCTTTAGTGATTAGGTGTGCCGCACAGAAGGATTTCCTGACTGTTTCGGTTACTGAAGGTGAAACCACTTTCTACCTGTGTCCCCAAGTCTCTTATCACACATTCAGTGTTTAGTGTATTGCCACCTATGTGGTAATTCACAGGTACATGTTTTTTCCCAAAAGGGGATAAACTATACATTTCTTGGCATTGAGCTTGAGCCCATGACTCTGGCACCAAGCATCTGTTTCTCTAAGGCCCTTTTATAGAGTATCCACATCATTTGGGGATTCAATAATGGCTCCCAGTTTGCAGTCATCTGCAAACTTTGTTAGCCAGAGTCCCTTAGTGTTGGCCTGTACTTCAAAGAAGTAGATGCCAAACAAGAGAGGTCCCAGGACTGAACCCTGAGGTACTCCACTTGTCTGGAGCTGGATTTGGAGTCTGCTACTTTTACAGTGTGGATTCTGTCAGTAAGCCAGTTGGCAACCAATCGAGTGAGGAAGGGATTAATGCCCAGCTTAGTAAGTTTATCTATGATTCCAGAGTGGGGGATGGTGTCAAAGGCCTTGGCGAGGTCCAGATAGGCTGTGTGGACTGCCTTACCCTCGTCCACGGCTCTGGAGACTGATTCGAAGAAGTCAATCAGGAGACAAGATCGCCCCTTCACGAAGCCAAACTGGGTTGGGTCCAGTGTTTGAAGGTTGCCAATGTCTTTGTTTACAAGTTCCATGATAATACGTTCCATGGCCTTACAAATCAGGCTCATCAGACTGATGGGGCGGTAGTTCCCAGGATCCAAGGTGGATCCACCCCTGTGGAGCGGGATAACTGCAGCTGTGCCCCACTCAGTGGGCACGAAGCCTGAGGTGAAGGAATGATTAAGCATTAGGTGAGGTGCCAGTTCATTTTGTAGTTCATGTAGTACACAGCCCGGGATGTCATCTGGTCCCATTGATGCTGTATTCTTAGTTGGAGAGTGTGTTTTTTTTTTTTACCTGTGTGGCCGTTATTACCAGAATTTGGTAATCTTCAAGTAGTGAGATGGGCCATTTAGGGGTTGAGAAGAGGGTGAAGTTGGCACTAAATTGATCTGCCAGGATATTGACAATATCCCTGGGATCAGTATATTTAATGGCATTCTGTTGTAGCTCAGAGCAGAGCTGAGCATTGCCCTTTAGATTCTTGACAGTTATAGAATGCCTTGTGATTGTCCTTGGAATCTTTGGCAATTTTATTTTTGTAACTAGCTTTGGAGGATTTTATGAGGGATCTCAGCTTCTTACTGAGGTTGGTGAGGGAGTTTTTGCATCCTGGGATTTTCCTAGTTTCTTCCTTTTGTTGTAAAGTTTGTTTATGGCAGGGGACCACCAGATTGGCTTCCTTTTTTGGAGGAGAGCATCTTGGTTCTATTTGGGATGGCACGATTCATGCAGGAGTGGATGTGCTTGTACAGTGCCTTAGTGTGGGACTCAGCAGTCAAACTTTCAGTTCCTGTCTGCATGGGTGTCATGAAGTTTGTAACTTCTGACTCGAGTAGCATGAAGTTGGCTTTGGAAAAGTTTTTTTATGAAAGTTTCCTTACTGGGGGTGGGGGTGGGATGTGGATGTTAAGGGTGATTAGCTTATGGTCTGACCTGACCAACGAGGGGGTTACCATAGGTGTGGAGCATCGATTTCCCATGTTGGTAATGACCAGGTCTAGGATATTGGAGCCCCTGGTGTGACTATAGATTAGTTGATCCAGTGCACTGGAATTTATGAATTCCAAGAAACATTGGGCAAAGGTATTGGTACAAGAGTCGTTTTCCCAGTTAATGGCAGGGTAGTTGAAATCACCCAGTATTAGGATGTTTGGTTGTATATTAATATTTTTCAGTATGTTCAGAAAGGTGTAGTGAAAATCTTGGGGCATGGTGGGGGATTTGTAGCAAGCTACAATTTGGATTGCAGTCTTAACTAGTGTTAGTTGCACCTGGAGAATTTCAGACGCATTGTGTTGGGCAGCTAACCTGGTGGTGTGAATATGGACACTCTTCCACCTTTAGTGCTTCGATCCTGGTTTGGTGGCCAAAAAAAAAAAAAAGAGTGGCAATAGTTGTAGCCTGATATTGCAGGGGTGCTCTCTGGAGCCTTGAACCAGGTCTCAGTTACTGCACAGATATCGATGTTCTCCATTTTTAGGAGTGCCTCGAGAGAGTGCATTTTGAGGTTTAGACCTCTAGCATCGAGTAGCATTACCTTCAGATTTTGCATGCTTGTACCCATTACTGTGGTGGTTCTGTCCTTTGAACTTTGCCTAAAAAAGGCACTACAGGGGTGGCAAGAGCCTCAGCCAGTAACCCGAATCCCAGGGGTGACAGGTGCAGACCATTTCTGGCAAAGCATCGTGGTCTGCCGATCATGTCGTCTCAGGTAGACAGATATTCAAGGATGAGCCTATGAAGTAGGACTATAACTTCTTTAAGCCTTGAAGAAATGCCACAAAGGTTAATCTGTTTATGGTACAATTTTCTAGTCACTACAGAAACATGGTGGGCTGAGAAGAATCTGTTAACAGAAATGCTCAATAGTTCCTGGTGAAAGTGTCAAGATATTTGATGCTTGCAAACTGGTTCTGAACGAGTTTTATATAGCATCTGATGTTAGTTAAATGAAGACAAGGGGTTTCCACAAGCTGTTTCTGCTGCACAGACAATGCCCCAAATTTCAGCACTATGGGAAGAGGTTTCAGCCCTAGAACACGTGTGCTACTTGACAATGCTCCAAAGTTTAGAACTATGGGAAGAGTTTCAGCCTTAGAACAAGTTGCTACTTGAAATTTGTACATTATGGCATAATTATCCACTCAAGAAACAGTTGTCCAAGGAAAGTGGTCACAAAACAGATGCAGTTATTCTTTGAAACAGCATTGCAAGACGGAAAGGCTAGCAACTGAAGTCTGTTTAGTTGGTCTGCAATGAAAAATTAAAGGAGACTGGATTGCGGCAGGACTGAGGAATGTCCAATGATTAGTAAACTAAGAGATATAGTTAGGTACACGGTAGATATCATGCAAAACAAAGCATTTCTTTCACTGAGTGAAAAGCAAGGGCAACAGGCTTGTACTGTGCTAGCTAATCATAAAAGCTTGGTAAAGGTAACCTTTAATGCTACATAAAGAAAGCTGAAGGGCAAGATCAATACTGCAAGATCACGTCATTAGGTGCGATATCTTCTCCATGGCAAAACCATGCCTGCTCTCCAAAGATTACTTTCAAAAGCTTGTAAGCAAACCTGCCTTGGCGGCTAGAAAAGAAGATTAGGACAAAAATGAGAGAGATCTCTAGTTTCAATAATGCTAAGAAATCTGTTCTTGGACAGAAAAGTGAACCAACAGTTAATAAAAAGTGATAAGCCAGGACTGAAACAATACGAAGGAGGGATGTTTAGTGACTAAATGGAATGTTCAAACAGCAGTTCATCACACACAGAGCATCGAAAGTTCCTTCCCTCGAAAGGCCAAATAATAATTTATAAGTTTATTGAACAAATCATAGTTGGCCAACATCAAGGGAACGGAACTAGTACATACTTACTGTAATGGAGGGATAAACAAAAATGCCTTTTCCCTACTGTACTGTGATCTCGGAGTTGGTATATATAAGTTAGCGGGGGTGTGGGAGTTCCTTTTGATCAGTAAACATAGACCCACGAAGATCAGAATAAGGAGCTGATGAAACAGCGAATGCACTGCAAGAACAGAAAAAGTACAACATAACAAGCACAATGATTCTGATGCATTAGGAATGTACAGAACACCGATGTACTATTTAGTTTCACAATGGAGTTCCATTAAAAGCAAAGAACCTGCTGGCAGAATAGCAAGGAGTGATTACATCTCTAAAGTGCACCGCTGTCAAACACCATGGACAACTACAAGAAACAGTCACTAAAAATTACAGATGGTCAAACAGTGTAAGGCACTGGAAGAATTAGCTGAATCATTGGGAGTACAGGGAAAGAAATCAAAAATAAAAGGTTTGACCATTAGCATAAAATTAGCAAATAAGTGGTCACTGTAGCACAATAAATCTGCAATGTTAGCAATCTCCAAGCTAAGTATCAGACCATGGCAAATGGAGGAGCAGGTAAAACAAGAAAGTTGCGGAGAACACCAAAGTCATACCTGGTTACTCATCCCATTATACATTCAGACCCCAAATCACAGGCAGCAAAGCAAAAGGAGGTGAAGTTGCAATATATATTAAAGACATACACATCTCCAGGCTGTGGAAACAGTATGACACACAGGAGAGACTCCAGGTGCAGTTAACCGCTGACAAGACGCTATTCAAAATCATAGTTAGCTACAGGCCCCCAACTTTGACTTAAGATGCCCACTCCACCTATCTGGGCCTCTTTGAATCTAATAAAGATTCAACCCTTTACCATGATCCTGGGAGACTAAACTATACAACCATAGATTGGAAGAACCACTCATGCCAAAACACAAATGCTCAGAAATTCCTTGATTTTGCCAATGCAAACACCTTGGACAAGCTGACTGACACCCCCACAAGAGGGGATATCATCTTGGACTTGGTATTAACCAACATGGAGTAATCACTGCAGCATTCCTACAGTGTCACCCCCCCGTAAGATCAAACCACAAAGTGGTCATTTTCAAAGTCACCATCTCCCCAGACTTCCTCAACTAGTGTAAAAAAAAAATTCTCCAAAGCCGATGACAACCTCCTGAGGGAAGGTATAAACAGCTGCACAGCCCCCTCCCCCTCCACAGGGGCACACATGTCCAAACCTACACCAAACTACTATTCAAGCATATTTATATTAGGGCTGTACCAAATATTCACTTGGTATTAGTTTCGGTTCCTAATAGCAGGCTGAACAGTCTATTCATATTCAGCCGGATAGTGTGCTCAGACCCAATACGAATAGTGGTCACTGTGAAGACTGGCAGAGATGGGTGAAGGCTGCCAGCCTAGCCAGATAGAATTTCTATAATTTGTAAATATGAATATGAATGTGAATCACAGGTTTGTTTGCGTAAATTAAAGAATAGGCTGTTAATGTTGAACTTCAACAATGTGGCAACATTGCCCTCTGCTGTAAAGAAAACTAAGTCAAGCATTTCTTGTCGTTCCTTTGAAATTAAAATCATTTCAGGACTGCCTTTGATGGTTACAATTTGCCTCCAGTCCGACTAGAGGAAAGCTTCCTGCCTATTGTTTTAAGGCTAAAGTTAGTTAATGACCGAAATTTACATGAGGAATGTCCTTTATTGCTCTAAGTGTAAAAGAATGTAAATGTAGTTTGTCAGCCTGGGAACACCAGGAAAGTGTGAAATGATATAAAGTTTTATCAGAACTGCAGTTTCAATTTAAGCAGTGAGAACCAGATATTATCAAGCATTTTTGTCTGAACAGCCAACTCAGCACTGCCTTATGCTCTATGTAAGTAAGTTATTTTAGAAGTCCGTTTTTACTTGTAGATGGTGTTTTCTGTGATGTCAGAACTGTACTACTGAATTATTTTAAAGTATTTCTGTGTGATCTCCGAGCTCTTTTCTAGCACTGTGTAGTAGAAAGTATTGTCTTGTGGTTTTAATTATTTATTATATTTTAAAACCTTTCAACTGTGGCTGGTTTTGTGTAGAGATAATTTAAGCTCTTTAGAGTACTTGTATGCCTTTGGTAAAATTGTACAAAGCCACTCCTATAGCTTTAGTCCTGGGCTATATTACCAATTGGATACGAATATTGCACAGTAATAATTAGACACCCTTTTAAAAGGGCCTTTGGGTAGCTGATAATATTAGCTGGGTGGTGGCAGTAATTACTACCATATAGTCTGGGTAAAAGGGGCACAGCTGGGGAACCTGTGCCAGCCTTCCCCAGGAGTGTCTTTGTGGTTGTATAAACTAACCTCAAAAGTGTGTGCGTCAGCTACTTGGGCAGGGACACGAAGCACTGGTTGGACAGAGAGGGTGCTGGAGATTTTAACTTGCCCAGCTAGGCTGAGATCTGGACCCTACAGCTGTGCCAGTGAAGAGGCTTACTGAGGACTTGGGTAGCAAGGGAGCATCCAGCCCCGGAATGACTGATCTGTCTGTGCTCTTAAGGGAAATTAAACTTTACTGTGTATATTTGTCATCCTTTCCTCATATAAAAGACACCATCTCTGGTGTTAGTGGTGAGGATTGAGGCTCCTTGATTGCTGGGCGAGGGCACAGGTGTCACAAGTCATGTGTCCATATCTAAAGTCCTGTACGCGAGTAAGCTCACTGGCATAACCAGTCTGTAGCGGCAGCATGGTCAATGTCAACTGGTGACCGTCTGTAACCTAGTTGCACCGGTAAGATTTTACCTACCTTAACATGGAATCAATGGGATGCTGTGGACATAATTTAAAGTCAGTGGACAAAACCCTAGCACGGCATACAAATCTTAAATATTGTGCATGTATGTGCATTAACTCTCCATCCCAGTGGTAACAGGCAAAGCCATCACTGCACAACAAAGAACTGAAAGGAGGAAGACTTTCCAGACAGTTAATACTTCAGCAGTGCATGCCTCTCACTTCCACATATGATTTCAGACAGCGGTTCATGGTGACATGAACACCTGAAAGTTTCTTTCCACAGAGGGGAAGTCCCTATGCTGGAAAGCAATTTAAGATTCCTGGCTATAAGATTCCTTTCTATACTCTGCCTTCTAATACTATATGCAGTAACGGAGCATCCAAATTCTACCGGTGTCTAACAAAGGCTGGAGTGCAATACAAAGGGTTGAGTGGCTCTTAAGGTACCCATAAATAGTTATGCATCCCTGAAAGGGAAAAATTAAAGTCAATTCACAGAAAATGCAGATCACCATGCAACAATTGCTTTAAAAACTGCTTGCATACCCTCTAAAAGAACAGAGATTATGACCAAGATATTGTGGGTTACAAAAGAACAGAGATTATGACCAAGATATTGTGGGTTACAAAGACTGGTATGTTTACCAGAGATAAAAGCTTTACAAAACACCATAAGTACACCAGTGTATGCCTGAAGCTCATACCCAAAGATACAAGCATGACAATTATCAAAACTAAATAAAATGAAGAAAAACACAACACAACACTACAATAGTGATGCAAATGGTCCTCTGGTGTTACGGTAAGGCATGTTCACTGGTCACCTACATTCTACAGTTCTAGGTTTTTGACTTTCTGCAATGCTGAAAAGAAACTGCATCACATAAATTTTCTTTAAACTGTTTGCTCCACAGTGCAGTAGGTTGAAGCCCTGACTGAAATTCAGGTGACTCGGGTCGAAATACTCAGAACGCTGAGAAAGCCAATAACAGAGTGGATGGAAATATCTGCATGTCCTGTCCTGCAAGGGGATGGGGGGGCACATACCAGGGGCCACACAAGTGCCAGTGGAATGGTAAATGAGAGAGTCACGTAAGTGTGGGCATTACCCTCATGCAGCCTACCCAGTATATCACAGAGAAAGAGGGTTCAAGTGAAAAAATGCAGACGCATGCGATGTCATGGCCATAGAATATCTGCTCCCCTCCTCAGATATGTAGGCATTCTCAGCCTGAAAAATGAAATCCTCTTGTCCGAAGAGAACAATACCCAACTCATCAAAATGGACTTCTCCACAATGGCCCCCTCCCAACACAGAGTGGCCTCAAGGTAAAAAGTAACTACAGAAAGTGGTAGAGATATGAAGTCAGCAGTTGCTGGCAAAAGAAATACATACATAAAAGGACTTTCTTCATGAAATTAAATTTCCATTTAAATTTTCTTCATTAGCCTATAACTTAGAAATCATATCCTTGATTCTTAGAATACCTAGCCTTTGACTCTTAATGGTCAAAACAGCTTATTCCCATGTTTAGAATGGATCATACTTGAGAAAAGCATGCCGTTTTGCAAACCTGCCAGTTTTCACCAGTTCGTGATTTCATTTTAAAATACAGTATTACTTGAACATAAACATTACATTTAGCATGCTTCAGGACGAGAAGCTGCAGATTATTCACTGCCAAGCAATACTGAACTGGTGATTTTCTATCTGGAAAACATCGGTCTTATTTGCTACTTGCCTCACAGTTTTTCCACAGCCTACAGTGATGAACCGCCAGGACCACATGACAAACTAGCTATATAAAGGTGACTCACTACACCACAGCCTGCTCTTGTCATAACTTGGTGGGAAGTGTCAGAATACTACACACTTTTAAAACACATTCTCACTGCTGTGTTTCATTTGCTGACAGGAATGGAATTATGCAGCAAGTTGCCAGTAATGAACTAACACAATCCAGTCAGTCAGTGGGATCAAAGTCCTAGACTTATTGAGGAATCAGGCTGACATTCACAAATGTTACAATCTGCAGTTTCATATAAATTTAAAGCAGCTGGTAATCTCTTTTCATGACAAATTCTGCGATATCTAAACCTAACAGGAATGCATGATTTGGGCCAAATCAGGTGTCTGAAATGCCTTTTAAAATACTGAGCTCCAAAAAGAATGTTTTGTATTTATTTAAAAAAAAAAATTTTGGTGCAACCTGGCAGCTAATTGCGGCTACGTGACAAAGCTATCAGCATACAAGACGTTCTGTGAAAGCTGAGTGATATAACTACCATGCATTACTTTCTTTTCAAAGACCAAATCAAGTATTCAGGTTTCTACCTTACATTTCTTATAGATAACCCAAGTAGCAATAAATTAAAAAATTAAACAAATCAAATCACATACAATGTATATTAAAAAGGAACACACAGGTAAAATAAAGTATGTACTTGCACCACTACCATAATAGTGTAAATACTTCAACTACATGAAAATTTAATCGAAAAGCAAAGTTGCCACCATTTGAAAAAAAGAGAGCTATAGCAGGACAAGAAAATGTGGCATGAAAACAACTCGCCATAAAACTGCCATTTACACATTTTCCACAAATAAAAGAGACTATACAGATGCTTTTTGTAACCCCATAACACTAGAACACTAAGGCTTTTTTTTTTTTTTTAAACATTTGTTAACCAGTTTAGCACACTGGCACTGGGACCACTTACAGGTATAGCCCCTGTCCAACAGGCAAAGAAATGCATCAAATTACAACTGGAAAAAATAATTTCTAAAACAGAAAACAAGCTTAGGTAAAGAATGTGGTGATTCTGATAGTCAAAAAAGTCATTATAGCCAACTTCTTAATGTACAAATGCTGGACAACCACATTACTATTTAAATGTTATCTGAACTGAAACTGAAACAGTTACACACAGAGTAGCTGGAAAAGTAGATGCAGAAATTCATGTCTAGACTCAAGAGAATATTCTTCCTGGTTTAGTGAAGCAATTGCACTTCTTCGCCTCATCTTAATGGTGTTGGTACTGCTAACAAACCAGAAAGGGCATTCTAGAAGAACAGACTAGTCCTGCATAGGGTTTCCACCTTTTCAAATGCCCAAAGAGGGTCATTTTTTTGTAGAAACGTCAGATTTTGCAGGGTAAAACATACCCATGGCAAGTACAAATGAAAGAACTTCACTTTTTTTGCCAAAATAAAAGCTTATTCTTGTAGCATTTGAGTTGCTTATTCCGTTTCTTATAACATTTAGGTGTTTCAGATGCAAAAATAACTGTTTTATGCAACTATTAAAGAAAATATAGGAAATATTTTTATCCTAAAATCTCTGGACATTTGCCATTTTTTCAATTTTTTTGCAGGACACAACTGCCCAAAGAGGGACTGTCCCTCACAAAGTGGGACAAGTGGTAACCCTAGTCCTGCAAATTATTATTTTTCCTCAGCAATGGCAGGTTAAATTGTGCCCCCCCCCCCCTACACACACACACACACACGGCTGTGGTGCAAAGGTTTCTTGTAGTATGAACAGGCTCCTAATTTGAACTTTACTCTCAAGAAGGGCATTAGCTGCCATTGATTATGTAAGCTGACTGACCTTCATGTCTGCAAGGTAATGCAGAGGTGCTCAGTACTTGGATCTAAATAAATGTTAGCTTTCCGTTCTCTGTGTTTTTGATTACTGTTAACTTATGTGATGACAGCAAGGAAATGATTAGAAGACCATATTCCACTTACGCAATAATTACTGTCTGCCTTGTTTCTGTGGTTAACAGATGTGAAATAAGCAACCTTTAGTTTGTCAATCAAGACTTTTTTCTGTATATGTTGTGGAAGTAAGACTTCCATCCAGTGCTACCTCTGATGAGAGACGACTGGAAGCATGGTTTCTTCTACAGCCAACAGAAGAAGTAGTTGAATTTTACTCTACTTTTGAGCTGTTCAAAATGGCATTATTGCTGATGTTCAAGGTTTTAATGAAGGCTTATATTCTTGCAGTCAATTTTAGTGACGTGCTAGGTCTTTCAAGATGTTCAAGGTTTTAATGAAGGCTAATATTCTTGCAGTCAATTTTAGTGACGTGCTAGGTCTTTCAACAGTCTCGCTGATGTCATGCGAAGCCTTATCAGTCATTGTAATTACTATATATCATTAGTCTTAACTACGGCATCTGAGTTTGGGTACCTCCCAGATAGATGACCAACGAAGAGAGAGACAACAAAAGTGGTCCCAACAGTATACTTAACCTCAAGGACGGTGTGCCTGCAGTCCTGCTGCAGAGACCACACAGGATCAGTTAGACTGTATGCAGCGACAGCACGCCTCTGTTGAAAAATCAGGACTACAGAAGTCATGACTGACCATCTCAAATGCTTTTTAGAAATCCACAAAAATGGTTGTATTAAATGGTTGGAAATTACTGTTTAGCTTTGTATTCAAGTTGCCAATGCAACGTAAGGGTATTATATTTACATCCAAGACCATACTGCCTATTAGCAAGAATGTGATTTTGTTGTGTTCTGGGCTCTTACCAAAATTCTCAAAAAAAAAAAAAAAAATTATGAACAAACTTGTCAAATTTTTGGTACAGGCACTAACCCTATGCCATTCTGGGATATGGATTTTTGCTAAGGGCTGTATGCCAGAATACCCGAATTGCTGAGGTAATGATTTTGCAGAAAGTCAAAAGATAATGTGAGCTACAAATTTACATAATATTTCACTTCCTAGTTTGTATATAGAGAAAGATAGGTTTGTAGTTTATTAAGCCTGTCATGCATCCCTTCAATCTGGTTTTTCCATAAATGCTTTGTAGTAGAAGGAAGGAGAAAGTAGTTTTTGTGGTGCAGAAGCATTTACCTTTATCTTGACAAACATGAGCAGGTTATGTTTTGCCTAATATTGTGTAATAACTCCAATAACATCTATTCCATAAAATTGTCTTTGGAATTTACTGATGTGAGTAGCTCTTTTAGTTTTCCAGACATGATGTGGATTTTTGAAGTAAGTTTCTATTCAGATCTGCAGTTCAGCCCTTTTCTTTACTTTTTTAGTTTTAGATAAGTCAAGAATTTAGTTTACTTGGGTTCCATTTCCAACATTCCCAAACAGCTTGGCTATGGAGTTGAGGTCTGCTCCTTTTGTAAGAGGAATTGTTTAATACTCTCATACCCAACAATCTGAGTGCTTAGTTACAGCAGAGAGAGTAGATTATCTGAAACGTCAATTATCCGAACACAGTCTTCCAAGGTTTTTGAGTAGGAAGAATCAAAGTCTGAATAAGTAAACATTACATGTATTCACTTGTGCACATATTTTGAGCTTGTAGCCCTTTACTGTCCACTGCAATCTCTGAAAGGTTAAAAAGTGTATTCTCTGCATGCAGAAAATACAAGATTTTACAAGTCTTTTTTTATCCAGTTCAATGTATGTTCGCTTATCCAAACTACCTTAGGTCCCAATTAGTTTGGATAATTGGCTCTCTACTGTACTGTACATGGTGGGTTCATTGGTACTATACACCACTGAAAATCAGACAGTTAGCTCTGCCTTTACCATGGCTACAGATGTATGCAACAGGCTCCTGAACTTTGTGTGTGTGTGTGTGTGGGGGGAGGGGTTGAAATTCCAGGTTTATAAATCACTCACCAACCTATTTCTTTAATCTAACCTCCCTTATAGCCCACTACTCACCAACTAGGACCCTTTGAAGCTCCAACTAAAGCCTGTTACTTAAATACAAACCTAGGACCAATATGGGATGAAACCTATACAGTTATCATCCTGCTATTGCATGGAACAAACTTCCCCTTCAAGTCAGGTTACAAACCCAACGAAACCCCGGGACTCCACTGAAAAAGAGCTATTCTTAGCACAGTCGGACAATTCCCAGTCAACAAATGTAAAATAAATAAATACATTTATTTAACTGAATACTGGTGGTCTCGGCCTGTTTGTTTCTTGGGGTTAGTTCAGCACTTGAGCTCTAAGCCAGACGGATTCAGAGTGGGGGTTACTATACATTCTGTGAAGTTGTGTGTGTTTATCAAACTGCCCACCCCTACTGTAAATTTGTTTTTGGACACTCCTCCCCGCCCCATCCCATTTGCTCACTCAACTGACTACAGTCAGGCAAATTTGAGGACTACCCCCTTGCTTCTTTGATTTCGGACACTCCTCCCAGTCCCATCTCATAAGCTCTGTCTACTTTGTACAAAGACAGCATTTGGAAAGGCCAACCCCCTTAGTTTCCAATCTTGAATTATTGTCTGTTTACCTCCCTCTTCACTTGCCAAAAAAAACACTACTCAGCTGCTCTTACTGTAACCGTGTTCTTCCTACTTTATTACCTTATTTTGCTTTGCTGTGTGCTCTTTTAAGTGCTTTTATTCTACTTACTACTATTACTATTACTGCTTGCTAGTAGCCTGTTTAAATTTACTTCCTATTTTAAGCATCTTAGTTTTGGTTTTATAGCACATGGGCTTCAGGCCAGTTATTTTACATTTAAGAAGGTTTTTGTGGTCTACACTCTTGCGGGTAAAGCCTTATCAAAACCTGCTATCCTTAAGTCCACCCAAGTATTCAGAACACTACGTCTGAACAATTCCCCATCAGTTTCTACTGCCAACCTGGTCAACATTGGCATACTGAAACACTGTAGCAACCACCTTATGTTCACTAACCACCCTCTTCTCTTAGCACATAATTCTTCCACCTGTGGGAAATGCATCTACATCAGTAACCTGGAATCCATGCGCTCTCATGCCACAGTCAGTACTCCTGACAAAGAGGAGAATGCCAGCACAAAACACCACACCACGGACAACACATAGCCAAGCACAATGCACACCCACCTATGCAGAGGTCCTCAAAACAACAACTTACCTAAACAGCAGAGACCTCCAACACACACAAAAAATACACCAGTGTCTCACAAACACAGCCCATTGGGCATACAATAAACAGAACATACTAATCACTGGCAACTCAACTGTGACACAGACACACCCCCTTCTAACCAGGCTCAACAATAAGAAGGTCACGGTCAGTTTGTCAGATGCCAGAATTCACCACATCATGCACACACAAGTCTCTCCACAACAGGTACAAGTATGACTCCGTCATTATCCATGTTGGTGTGAATGACTTGAGATGTACCTCCCTGAACTATATAAAAAGAGAAATATGACTGAGCTCTGAGTATGTGTCCCAGGCAGGTATGACCTTAGCCCTAAACAGCATCCTACCTTCACCAAGAATTATACCAGCAAAACATAATTGACCTCAACAATTGGCTTACTTTCTGGTGTTTTTCCAAGAGGATGCAGTATCTGTCTGCCTGGGATGACATGGTTGGACAGGCCTTGATGCTTTGCCAGAGACTGCCTCCATCCATCACCCTGGGATCCCGGATCCTGCCAAAGGCTCTTGCCTCCCCCACTGTGCCTTTTTTAGTCTACGTCCCAAAACAAGTTTTGCAGCATAAAATATCTGTCAAAGCAAACAGAAGGTCATACTGCTTAATGCTAGGAGCTTTAACCTGAAAATGCAATAATTGGAGGCTCTCCTCACACTGGAAGATGCCAATGTCTATGAGGTCACGAAAACTTGGTTCAGGGCTGTGGAGAGCACCTCTGCCTTACCAGGCTACATCTCATGCCACACACTTAGTCTTTCTAACCTCATTTTAGAGTCAAAGGGTGGTGGAGCCTCTATCTTCATTAAGGACAGGGACACCTCCAGAACTGGTTTGCCAGCATGATGCACTAGAATTACTCCAGGTGCAACTGACAGTTGGCAAGACACCCATCCAAGTTACAGCCAACTGTAGACCCCCGTCCATGACTCGGGACACACTCCTCCTATCTAGACCTATTTGACTCCATGAAGGTACCCCAAACACCCTGACCTTTGGTGACTTCAACTACCCCAAAGACTGGGTGAACTATTCCTGTGTTAATGCACTCACCCAATGATTCCTTGACTTCATCAATTTTAACGCACTAGACCAGCTCTTCTTACCCCCCAAAAGGGGAGATAACATTCTGGACTTGGTTCTCACCAACATGGGTTGACCGCTGCACCACTCCCATAGTATGTTCTTCCCTGGCGAGATCACATCATCTTTCCCTGGTGAGATCACATCATCAGTCTGTCTCATTCAAAGTTTCTATCCCACAGAAAACCCCAACCCCAGTTGTAACCAGGATAAAAAAAAAAAAAAAAAAAACACTTCTCAAAAAGCAGATTACAACCTCCTAAGAGAGATTATCAGCAGCTTCACACCATCTTCCCCTCAAGAGGATGCATACAACTATGCTGAACAGTACACCAATGCAGTACATAAGCACCTGTACAACTGCATGGACTCAGCCATACCCATAGAACTAAAACCTGCTCCTCAAGGAAACACAAACTTGTTTGGTGGACATCTATCAACAGGCTTTACAACAAAAGAAAGAAACTTTTGGCCAAGGGTAAAAAGGTACAAATTCCAAATTGGAAAAACTCCCTTCTCAGTCTCAACAAATTAGATCACTAGTGAAAACCCTAAAAGCCAATTATGAACTGAAACTAGCCTCTGAAACAAAGGGAAACCACAAACCCACCTTCAAGTTATGTCAGGAACATCCATGGCAAAGCTCAAGCTAGTACTTAATGGTACCACTTACACTGAAGTTTGCGCTGAACCTATCACCCAAAGGCCCATTTGACATCCCCAATACTTGTCCCACACCTCACATCTCCGTAGAACAAGTATTAAAAGGTGCTACCCAAGGCAAAGAACACAGCTAATAGTAACCCAGGCTGTATTTTGCACCACCTCCAACAAAAACTAGCTTCGCCATTGAGTACCCTACTCAACCACAGCCTACGTACAGGCTTCATTCCAGCAGAGTGGAGAACTGCCATTGTCATCCCCATGCACAAAGGTGGTGCCACTACAGACCCTGGAAGCTATTGTCCCATTAGTTTGACAAGTTTGATCTATAAAGCCATGGAACGTATTATTATGGATCTCATAAACAATGACATAGGCAATCCCCAGGCAATCCCCAGGCACCTGAACCCACCCAGTCTGGATTCGTCAATGGCAGATCTTGCCTGTTGAACCTGGGTGGACTTCTTTGAGACTGTCACCAAGACCATGGATAAATGCAAGTCAGTACATACAGCTTACCTTGACTTGGCAAGGCCTTTGACACAACCCCCATTCGTGCATCATCGAAAAACAAACAACTTGGTGTAAACCCTATCTCATTAGGTGGGTGGCCAACTGGCTCACCGATAGGACCCACAAGGTCAAAATAGGCACCTTCACCTCAGACAGCAGACCTGTCACTAGTGTCACAGAGTGGTGTTCCCCAGGGATCTGTCCTGGGACGCCTACTGTTTGGCATGGGCTTCTCAGAGGGCCAGGCAAAGACAAAAGCCGTGTGGCTGACCAAGTTTAAAAAGACTACAAGTTGGTTGTTGTCATCGACTCCCCAAATGATGTTAACATACTAAAAGAGGATCTCACAGCAACAAATGACTAGTGCCAAAGTAAAAGCCTTAAGGTAAATGCAAAAAAGTGTATTGTCATACCATTTGGCAAAAACACTGACCCTACTGAATACCACATCTATGGCAACCCCCTAAGCACACAACCTGTGGGAACAGATCTGGGTACTCAGGTTGACAATCTCACATTCGACCATCATGTAGTGGCAGTGGTAAGAAAAGCTTTTTACTTGGATAATGTCATAACTAAAGGGATTGCATCCAGAAAAAAGGAGGTTATTATTTCTCTGTACTCCTCCCCTCATTAAGCCACTAATCAAGTATAACGCCCAGTTTGGTATGCAACTCTCCAAACACCTGCACCAATTGGAAAGGCCACAGAAATACTTCACAAAGAGAATACATGGTCTTCAACACTAGTCCTATGTGGACAGGCTCAAATCACTATCATTCTACTCTGTATCATACAGATGGCTCAGAGGAGATCCGTTCCTTGCCTACAAGGGAATATCAGACCCTGCCCTACTAGCGATGCTCCATATCCGCAAGTCTAACTCCTCACACATTACCCACTCAAAAGGCCTAAATCCAATACGAGACATCAACAAAACCTGATGGAGAGACAGGTTTGTCTTAGAGAGGCTTCCCAGTCTCTAAGAGACTTCCCATATATGTCAAACAGTACCTTGCTGACCATCTTCAAGCGCAACCTTGATGAGTGGATGGGAAACCACAAATTTGCCCCAGGGGTTTCACATGTGTCTCTCACTGATAGGGACGACAGGTGCTGACTGAGGTTTCTTTTTCAAGGATAAACACTTGGGTAGGCTTGTGGCCCCAGGGCCATTAGCTTAGTAACCTCCTATCATCCTATAATGTGTTCTCGGATTTGTGCAGTAAATGTATAGTAACAGCTACAATAATCTTAAAAGGGTCATTGTTAAATGCAGTAACTGTAAAGTAAATCACTTCAATGTGGTATCACATTAAACAAAAGCAATAAATGTGTCTCTCAAGTCAGTTAAACCAATACTTTCTGTGAAATACTGTACAGCAAAACAGTGCAGTAACCAGAAAAGCAACACCAACCATGATAAAAAAAATACAACAAAACTGGTTTCTATGTATCTAGGTATCTATCCAATATCAGTAACAGACAACACTGCAGTATTATCTTAGATAGCAGCAGCAGTAAACAGTGCAATATTTATTGACCTTAGTAACATCACAGTTCGAAGAAAAGCAACATCCAGACGAAGTGCAGCCAGTGAGGCAATGTTTAAAAATAAATGTTACTGTATGTAATAAGGCGGTGATAAATCAGAGAAGCACACCTATGTCTCTGCAGAGAAAGAAGAACTACAAAAATGGATGAAAAAGCTGTCTTACCAGTTATAAACCAGACTCATGTGGTCATATAACAGAACAAAAACAGTTTTTTTACTGGTGTGTAGTACACCAAATCCCGCAAGTCTCTGCTCCCAAAGTCAGCCAAAGCCCCCACAGTAGCTGGCCAATAAAAAACAAGTACTCCATCCCTTCACTAGAAGCCAAGATCAGTTAGCTGCCACATGAAAACCTCTGCTCTTATCAGATGCTGAAACTCTGCAGACCCATCCTCAGAAGACAATGAAGTCCTTGCATTGCACTGAACCAGTACGAACGGGTATGCAAAAAAGGACTATTAGCCCTCACAGCAAATCAGTAATAACAGCGCTGCGAGCAGGCTACCAGTCAAAGTCTGTAGGCGCTGCACTTAACTGGTAGTTTAAGGTGAAGTTTTAAGTGAGGATGCAAGTATAAGTAGAAAGTAGATACATAACGATGGGGAGTAGCTGACTGACTTTGGTCTGTGCAATGAAGTTTGGTGCTGGGAGCTTGTAGGCAGGGAGTTGAGCTGTAGTAGTTCCTGGGTTGTATGTGGGGGGGGTTGTTAAGTCTGACTGCCAGGTAAGAAATAGCTTGATTGCTTAGAAGTCTGGGAGAGCCTAGTAAAAGTTGGCAACTTGGTTGGACACGGGGTCACTTTGCTTTTCAAGGGGGGGGGGGGGTTGTTAAGTCTGACTGCCAGGTAAGAAACAGCTTGATTGCTTAGAAGTCTGGGAGAGCCTAGTAAAAGTTGGCATCTTGGTTAGACACGGGGTCACTTTGCTTTTCAAGGGTTTTGCCACGGGACTTTTCCGTTTTGGGAAAAGCGTAATAAACCTGTAGATTATAATTTTCTACTGTTTAGATAGATTTACAGCTCATTTTTTATGCTGAAGCCATTAATAACAGGACATAGGACAGTTGGGCTAGAAGGATGCCTTTGCCTATTGCAGTTTTAGTGGCTTTGGAGAGGAATGGGGAGATTTTACAGGTCCAGAAAATAATTGTGTTAATCTTTCTCCTAGTGTTGTCTAGATGGTGACAAAAAGTTTAGAGAAGGACCTAAGCAGACGCCTAGGCATTTAAAAGGTATGACATTTCCTAAGGGAATGCCCTGACAGTTAAAATATATTAGACTGGAAGTTACTTCAGCAAATGTTTTGTCAGCTCCAAAGAGCCTAGACTTTGTTTTGGTGGAGTCTGGAGTTCAGTAATACAAGTTTATTACTTATCTGTTGGGGGTGAAGTCTGCTTGCAGCTCACTTTCTAAGAATGTAAGTGATTGATCCGACCAGTAGAGGACTAGGTCATCAACAATGCAGTAGTGTGACATGAAGGATATCAAAGGGAATTTACAGATCTAAAGAATATGAGGGGTGCCAAGATAAAGCACTGGACACTTTTTTTGAATGAGGAGGAAAGAAGGGATTTTCAGAGAGATGTGTCAATTTGACAGAAGGTTAAGAAACTATGGTATAGTCTCTTTGACTAGTTCCCAAGTCCAACAAGTGGTGTAGTAGGACTGTGTGGTCCATAAGACTGAATGCTTCTGTAAGGTCTATAAAAATGGAACCTTTGAGCAGTCATCTATTCAGTGCTAGGAATATTTTATCTGTCAAGGTCCATATTGCTGTAACTATGCTACAGTCTGACCAGAAACCATGTTTGTGTGAAAGGAGCATGCAAACGCTGAATAGTGAGAGTTTGATGTCCATGAGCTTATTTCCTAGGGTCAGAAGAATGGAGATCTTAATCTAATTCCAATGCATATTGTTATCTCTCGTTGTCCCTTCTAAAAAAAATATATATACATGATTTATCCATTTTGTTAGTTGCATTTGAACACCATTCCACCTTAAAGAGCAAAATGGCTCAATGTCTCCAAAAGGTTCACTTACCATTCAATACACTTACATTTAAACTGCTTAAAAAGATAAGGTACTGCCCTCCCACACTAGTGAACAAATTAACAATACATAAATGTGCCTATGCCCTTTTAAGTTAACACTGCCATTAAACTGAACAGATGACATCTCTCTCTCCCTCTAGCATGCGAGAGAGATCTTTGGTCCAACAGGCTGGGGCAAACTTGAACAATCTACCCAATTAAAATTACTGCTTTTCATATCCCAAATTTCTTACAAAAAAAAAACATTAAGGGCACGCTTAACTCAGAAATGTAACTGTACCTACTTAAAGAATGTCAGTTGCACCAGTTATCTTTCCAGCAGTAGCTCACTTTTATCATATATGCGTACCTGTCAGACTGTCACAAGTGGCCGAGATCTGTAAACAGTGTAAAAATATATACAAATGCACTCCTTTTAATTACATTAGATTCTGTACATACTGTGTTGTTTATGCCACACACTTGTTATAATATGTAAAATGTGTCTGTACTATATTCTATCACATTTACAGCATGAATTACTTTCGTTTCCTCACTGTACATTTTGCATTACTGCTGCAACTACCACATTTCCTGGATAGCCAGTAAAAAAGGTTATTCTACCAACCCCATTAACAAATACATTCCTCCACAGCACTAGGGGATCTTGCTCTGTAAAACAGCACTTCTAAATCAAACATATAAGAAAGTGTACAGTAAAAACATCAGCCTCTGCTCTTCAAGTATTAATACAGTTTATCAAAATATATTTCCACTTTTTAAATGGAAGTACTATTTTTGTTTAGTTTCAATTGTGTGTGGCTAATGCAAATTAAACGATATTGAAACACTGTAGAAAAAAATCAGGGCCAAAATTGCTGCTCCAGGGGCACATGTGAGAGCTACTTCTCATCATTTATCAAGAAATCTGGACAAAGCCATAAGACAATTTTTAAATATTGTTCTTACAAACTTAGTTGTTAGAACAGGTTTTGCATTAGCATAATTTTTCTGACAGGTATGAATTCTAAAACTCAAATGTCTGTCATTTTCTAACTTTAATGGTTTGCCACTAATTTCCCAGATAACCGCAATTTCCTGAAAAATGGACCAAAAATATGAACCAAAAATCTGTACAGTTGAGAGGTACGTTCCCAATCCTTAAATTGCTCATCAATAAAGAGGTTGGCAACTATACAACAAAACCTGCTATTGTGATCGTTCAGCATCCAGACGGATGTTCTACGATGAGATTCCTACTTGACACGATGTGTCAACATTTTCAGGATAATGGCTGCAGAAACGTGTATATTTTGTCCTGACAACTAAGGGAATCGATTACATTTAAAAAGAAGAAGTGTTCAGCTCCAAACACTCTGTATTCATGAAGCGCCCCTTATCTTTTATTATCTTCCTGGCTTACAAACCAAGGCATGAAAGTCACTTCAACTAACAGATTCACTTCACAAAAAAGTGTCATATAATAAAACGGAAATAAAAAACAACTTGCATATCACAAGCGGATGTTCGCGGCTACCCACGACTGCAATATTTCCAAACAGTGCAACTCCAACTGAAAACACTCACAAGAAAACAATGTCCTAATTTGTCAACGAAAAGGCAAACCTTTAACAATACACATCAGCTGTGCGTTAGGCGAGGGGGTCAGGACTTGTAGACATCACATTTATTATTTACATTTTGCTCACCCAGTGCAAAGTCAAGCCCTACTAATAAATAGCATATTTTAAGAGGATCGTATAAATTAGGATGTGGTTCGGCTAAAACACCGAACACAAAAAAACATCCCCTTCTCGGTCCGCAAAGTACCGTTAGATCACCTCCACTTATACCTCTCAACGAAAGAATTCTAAAAAAGACAAATACAATGTGGGACAAATGTTACAAATATTAACGTCATAAACTTTAAAAGAGTACTAGAAAAATATGAAGTTTGAAAATTCAAATGCCTTTCATTTTCCACAAAAGCTATAAGGAACCAACCACAATTTATGAGGTAAAAAACCCTAAACTGTTTAAGCAATTATGGACAACCGAGCAACCGTGTCTAAATTCACCTGAAACGCCAAAGCGCAGCTTAGCCAGTGAACCAAAATTGAATTAACTGATCAATAAATTAAACAAACACTCTGGTATTAAACTGGTATGGACACAATAAAAAGAGCAAAAGATGTAATACAAAAAAGCACAATTTACTAAGATGTGGCAGAAAAAAACTCTGTAAATTCCAAAAAACATTTCTGTTAAGAATGAATCTGCTCAGGGAATTTCTAAAAAATATAAAAAAGTGACCACACATCAGAAGTCCTCATTGTATTCCATGCACAATTCTCCAAACATTCTTCGCTAACATATAATTTACAACGATTTAAAAAAAAAGAGAGTCACTATTTCTCACCTTGACTATCATATACACTGACATAAGAAATTCCCACGGCCATACACCATACCACAACATTCGCAATGTCAGTATAGCTTGGTTCCTCGTCAGCAACCAGCAAGCCTAAGTGCAAAGGAAGTTTCTGCAAAGATCGCCCATCCGTTCTCCACCGTACATGTCGACTGCTACTACCTCCTTTTCCTAAACGATTTTTTCTGACATTCCCGGGGCTCTGAAAAGCGAAGCCGGCAGGCATTAGGACCGCAGCCAGAGCCCGGTGTACGATGCGCCAATAACCGTTCCAGATCCGTGTTCGGATCCAACATAGTAATACCCGCTGAACGCAAAGCACAGCATGGAGAACGCGCCACAGCAACTCAAACAACCCAGCCATGGCTCGACTCATGCACACCGAAGTACTACCGCACACCACACATTCCAATTCCGCACATAAATGACATTTGGCTTCCCATTCACAAGTGCCAACACCTCAACTGGGCAAGTCGCCATCTTCCACTTTGACCTTTCCACTCTAACCCTACACGGCAACTTGGAACACGGTGGTTGGTGGAGGACTTTGGACGTCACTGGTTATAAAATGAAACCATAAGAGACTATACTTCTCAACTGTATAGATGTTTGCAGGATGTTCCTGATTTTTGATTCATGGTTTAGTCTATTTTTCATAAAACTGAGGTTTTCTGGCAAATCATTAAAGATTGAAGATCGACATTAATGTCATGGTAATACAAAACATGTTATTCTATCAACTTTCTAAGTTCGTAAGAATAATATTTAAAAAGTGTCCCTGTTTTGGGGCCTTTGTCCCACTTTTATTTATGTTTTTGTCCAGATGTTTTGCTTTAAGAGGTTGAAAGGTATGCGAGGAAGCGAGTTTACGGATCATTGAGCTGTTTGTTATTACTATTCTACACGGACATAATCGGTGATGATTTAAAAATGAAAAGGTTATTTGTTGTTAACAAACGATTACGCTGTTACCCCTTAACGTCTTAATTCTAGAATCGGAGACAAAGCCAAAAAGAAAAATAATTGGGAACGAAGGTCTCAAATCAAGAGCACTCAGTTATTGCTACAGTACTTGAAACATAGGGTACATTTTGTGAAGTAAAAAAACGGTACTGTAACTGTATGGATTTTTATTATCGATGACGGTTCTCGTACTACTTGTTTTGTTAAACAAAGCATTTGACAGCGGTTGCAGAGTAACCACTTACTCAAACCAGAGCGTAATAGTACATTTTCAACAGAATATGTATTGTAGAAACTTATGAAACTCTCGAGCGGATAGTGATCGGTAACCGCCTTAGTGCAAGTTTTTATATGTGCTGTGTTTCCGTGTTTTGTCCTGGGGGCGCAGTGGATAGAACAAATAAGTCCATTAATAACGCTTGCATTAATAAAGAGTATATGCACACTATACATCTCTCTCTTTCTGTGTATATAAAGACTAAAAATGTGGAGGCTGGGGGCACAACCTCCCCTCCAAAAAAAATGTTTCTCACAGACAGTCTCTTAAAAATGTGAGGCTAACATGGCTGCTGTCTTAACTAACACTGACAGTGGTACGTTTCGGTAGCTACAGAGGTAATGTAGTGGACGGTGTCCCATTATTTTTATTATAGTTGCAAGGAACTTTTTAGCTTTAGCAAGTTGTGCTCAGTCTTAATCGTCGAGGGCAACCTTAATTAAATTCCATTTCATTAATTTTACACTCGTGTAGAAAAAGTGCATCGGCAGAGGAAGTTTAGAATTTATAGGTTCATGGGTTCATACTAGGCTATCTGCCCAAGTGCATTTATAAGCCTAGGCCAGAGTTTTGTGGCTTTCGCCACCCCTTTAGTTTGGCGGATACTATGCCCATTATTTTGCTGTGCCTCTGTCAAGCAGTGGCACTGAGATAATCCCTGGGGTATATCTGCGATCTCCCATCCATTGGTCAAGATTTCTCTTGAACAAAGCCAGCGAGGTGCTCTGCCTCACATGTACCGGGATTTTGTTCCACAGCATAGGGAGTCTCTGGGTGATGAATCTGTCCCTCCAGCACGTCCTATTAATAACCGTGTCCAGGTTTAAGTCTCCCGCCCTTGTAGTTCAGCGGGATCTACATTTTTTGAGGTGAAGCATGTTCATCAATTCTGGGTTGGACATGGCCTTGTATGTCAGGCACAGGTCACCTCTCAGCAGGCGGTGGCGACTGAATAGAGCTGGAGTTCCTTCAGTCGGGCAGCATAGGACATATTTTTGAGACCCTTTATCCTTTTGGTGAGGAACTTTTGGGGCCTTTCCAGTTGCTGCAGGTGTCGTGTCAGATACATTCCGAATGGGGCATTGTACTCAATCATTGGTCTGATGAGTACAGGGGGACGATGACCTCCCTTGATCTAGATGTGAATCCCTTCATGATCAGGTGGGCAATGTAGAAGGTCTTCCTAACTACTTTGGCAACGTGAGTGTCAAACGAAAGGTTACTGTCAACCTGGGTCCCCAGATCCCTGATAACCTCTTCTGTGCTTAGTGGGTTGCCGCCTATATGGTAGCTAGGGGTAACCTTGTTTTTCCCGAAGGGTATGACTACGCATTTTTTGGCGTTTAACTTTAGGCCATGGCTTTGGCACCAGTTATCCGTTTCTATAAGACCCTTCTGAAGGATATCTGTGTCAGATGTGTTCTCAACTATGGCGCCTAGTTTGCAGTCATCTGCAAATTTTGTCAGCCATAATCCTCCTGTGTTTGGTTGTACTTCTGAAAAGTAGATGCCGAACAGGAGTGGGCCCAGCACTGAGCCCTGTGGGACACCACTTGTGACAGGCTTTGAGTCTGACATGGCGCCAGCAACTCTGATCCTGTGGGTTCTGTCACTTAGCCAGTTTGCAACCCATCTTGTGACGTATGGGTTTACATTTAAGCTGATGAGTTTTTCAGTGATACCTGAGTGGGGTATTGTGTCAAAATCCTTTGCCAGGTCAAGGTAGGCTGTGTGGACTGCCTTTCCCTCATCAATGGCCTTGGTGACTGTTTCGAATAAGTCAACCAAGTTTAAAAGGCATGATCTGCCTTTGACAAAGCCAAACTGGGTCGGATCCAAAGTCTGCAAGTCCCCTATGTCTTTATTTATGAGTTCCATTATGATCCTCTCCATAGCTTTGCAGATCAGGCTTGTCAAGCTGATGGGTAATTAATTCCAGGGTCGGTGGAGGCACCGCCTTTGTGAAGTGGGACCACAGTTGCCGTACGCCACTCCTTGGGCACGTATCCTGAGGTGAGGCTAAGATTAAACAGCTGCCCTAACTGCGGGTTTAATTCCTCATTGAGTTCGTGGAGCACACAACCGGGGACACCATCTGGTCCCATGGATGCTGTGTTTTTTGCCTTGTAGAGAGCAGTTCTCACCTGGCGTTGGAGCTGTTTGGGGGCTACAATCCTCTGGTATAGATAGCTCACCTTTTGGGGGGGAGGGGTGGAGAAGTTTGCACTGAACCTGTCAGCCAATATGTTGGCAATGTCTGTAGGTTCAGTAATTTTTACATCATTTTGAACTAATTCTGAGCATATCTGGGAGTTTCCTCCCAGGTTTCTAACATAGCTAAAGAAGGCCTTATGATGGTCTTTTGAGTCCTTAGCGACTTTTCTCTCAAAATTTGCCTTGGATGATTTTATGAGAGATCTTAGTTTTTTACTTATAATGATCAAAGGTGTCTTCCCTTTTAAGGATTTTGCTCTATCTTGTAGTAGCTTCCTCCTTTTGATGTATAGCTTGTTTATGGCTGGGGTCCACCAGACTGGACGCTTGCCTTTGGTACAAAGAGTCTTTGTTTTGTTTGGGATTGCCTGATCCATGCAGTCCTGTAGGTGCTGGTAGAAGGCATTTGTAAGTGATTCAGCGGCTTGAGTAATGGTTTCCGCAGGCTCGGGGGCCTTAAAAGAGACCACACCAGTCTTTAGAATTGTGAAGTCGGCTTTTGAAAAGTTCTTCACTGTGGTCTTTTTTATCTTGGGTGGGGGCGGGATGTGGACTTCCAGTGAGATTAGTTTATGGTCTGATCTCACCAGTAAGGGGTATACTTCCGGTGTTGAACATTGTGACCCCATGTTCGTGATGATGAGATCTAGTATGTTTTCTCCTCTTGTGGGGATGGTGACTAGTTGTTCCATGGCATTTGAGTTTATGAACTCTAGGAACCTTTGGGCTAGAGTGTTGGGGCTTGAGTAGTGATCCCAGTCTATATTCGGGTAGTTGAAGTCACCTAGTATGATGGTGTTTGGAGATACATTTATCCCCTCCAGTGTTTTCAGGAAAGCTATTTGAGGTGGCCTGTAACATGCTACAAATTGCAGAGCAGTCTTGCCTATGGTTAATTGCACCTGGATGGTCTCCGATGCATCGTGCGTTGCCACCAACCTTGAGGTGTGGGTGTCCTTGATGAATATAGACACCCCCCCCCTCCTTTCTTGGTGTTGTCCGGATTTTGGGGCCGGAACGCATGATATGAGGTAAAACCTGTTAGTGCGGGGTGCTCTCGGAGCCTTGAACCAGGTTTCAGTCACAACACAGACATCGATGTTCTCCATACTGAGAAGGGCCTCGAGTGCGTGCATCTTGAGATTGAGACTTCTGGCATTGAGCAGCATTACCCTTAGTTTTTTTCCTTTTTTATGTTCTAGGGTGGTAGGTTTAGAATTTGAGCTTTGCCTAAAAAAGACACTATGGGGGTGGCAAGAGCCTTTGCCAATATCCGGAAGCCCAGGGGTGACAGGTGCAAGCCGTCCCTCAAGCAGCGTGGCTTGTCCAGCATGTCATCCCAGGCAGACAGACATTGGATCCCCTTTGAATGACATCAGAGTTTAAGCCAATTATTAAAGCTGATCATCTTGTCTCTATATTTAGATGGGGATGGGGGTAGATCTCAACCTCTTAGCGCAAATAAGCTGGACAAGGCCCAACGTAATGGAGGGACAAAGGCCCAAAAACAGAAACATATTTAAAATATTGCTCTTTTAAAATTAGAAAGTTGCTAGAGTAACACAATTTGTGTTGGAATGCATTTTTTTAAGGATATAAAGGCTGTAACTCAAATGTATGGGCAGTTGAGAGGTATGGGAGTAAGCCATCACAACAGCAAACTGAAGATTGTAAGGGAAAGAAGTTGGAAACTGAAGAGGCATAGTCAAGCGCATAATCTTGACAAGTTTGCCTTCAGAATTAAGGACCTGGTCCAGAAATTTAGCAAAATGAGTTTTGTGCACAAAACACATGCAGGTATGTGTGTGTGTGTGTGGGTATATATGCATGTAAATTCGCTACTCATGCCTACCATGGTTTTAGTAAGTGTGGCAGTGTTATGCTACCATGGTAGGCATGAGTAGCGAATTATCCCTTACCCTCGAAACGTCCGTGATTTGTGTTGTCGGTGAAGTCAGTTTGAAATTTCAAGTTGTCGATCTTTTCATATGAACCCATATATATATATATATATATATATATATATATATATGTGTGCATGTATATATGTTCATAGGACTAGGCTATCTGCCCAAGGGCATTTATAAGCCTAGCCCATAGTTATGTGGCTTTCACCACCCCTTTAGTTTGAATAAAAACTATGCCTATTATTTTGCTGTGCCTCTGTCAAGCAGTGACACTGAAGTAATCCCTAGGGTATATCTGCGATCTCCCATCCATTGGTCAAGATTCCTCTTGAACAAGGCCAGCGAGGTGCTCTGCCTCACATGTACCAGGATTTTGTTCCACAGCATAGGGAGTCTCTGGGTGATGAATCTGTCCCTCCAGCACGTTCTATTAATAACCGTGTCAAGGTTTAAGTCTCCCGCCCTTGTGGTTCTGAGGGATCTAGATTTTTTGAGGTGAAGCATATTCATCAAATCTGGGTTTGACATGGCCTTATATGTCAGGCACAGGTCACCTCTGAGCAAGCGGTATGAGACTGAATAGAGCTGGAGTTCTTTCAGTAGGGCAGCATAAGACATATATTTTTGAGACCCTATCCTTTTTGGTGAGGAACTTTTGGGGCCTTTTCCAGCTGCACTGCAGGTGTCTGGTCAGATACATTCCGAATGGGGCATTGTACTCAATCATAGGTCTAATGAGTGATGAGTACAGGGGGACGATGACCTCCCTTGATCTAGATGTGAATCCCTTCATGATCAGGTGGGCAATGTAGAAGGTTTTCCTAACTACTTTGGCAACATGAGTGTCAAACGAAAGGCTACTGTCAACCTGGGTCCCCAGATCCCTGATGACTTCTTCTGTGCTCAGTGGATTGCCACCTATATGGTAGCTAGGTAACCTTGTTTTTCCCGAAGGGTATGACTATGCATTTCTTGGCGCTTAACTTTAGGGAGCCATGGCTCTGGCACCAGTTATCCATTTCTGTGAGGCCGCTTCTGAAGGATATCTGTGCTTCAGATGTGTTTTCGACTATGGTGCCCAGTTTGCAGTCATCTGCAAACTTTGTCAGCCATAACCCTTCTGTGTTTGCTTGTACTTCAGAAAAGTAGATGCCGAACAAGAGTGGACCCAGATCTGAGCCCTGTGGGACACCACTTGTGACAGGCTTTGAGTCTGACATAGCTCCAGCAACTCTGACCCTGTGGGTTCTGTCACTTAGCCAGTTTGCAACCCATCTTGTGATGTATGGGTTTACATTCAAGCTGATGAGTTTTTCTTGCATGATACCCAAAGTGGGTATTGTGCTCTGGCTGGCACTTGGCCATGGTCGAGGTAGAGGCTGTGGACTGCTCCTTTCCTCATCAATGGCCTGTGGTGACTGTCTCGAAAAAGTCAACCAAGCTTTAAAAGGTATGATCTGCCTTTGACAAAGCCAAACTGGGTTGGATCCAAAGTCTGCAAGTTCCCCTATGTCTTTTATTTTTGAGTTCCATTATGATCCTCTCCATGGCTTTTGCTTTGCAGATAAGGCTTGTCAAGCTAATGGGCCGGTAATTTCCAGGGTCGAGGTGGAGGCACTACCCGCAGCCTTTGTGAAGTGGGGACCATTAGGTCAGTCGCGTGTGCCGCCTCCCTTGATACAATTGCGGCCATCCTGAGGTGAGGCTAAGATTAAACAGCTGTCCTAACTTTCCGCGGTTTAATTCTCATTGAGTTCATGAAGCTACACAGCCGGGGACACCATCCGTCCCATGGATGCTGTGTTTTTGCCTTGAGAGAGCAGTTCCCACCTGGGCGTGCTGGAGATGTTTGGGGCTACAATCCTCTGGTATAGATATCTCTCCTTTTGGGGGGGGGGGGAGAAGTTTGCACTGAACCTGTCAGCAGCCAGTATGTTGGCAATGTGTGTAGGTTCAGTAATCTTCTACATCATTTTGAACTAATTCTGAGCATATCTGGGAGTTTCCTCCTAGGTTTCTAGCTGCATAGCTAAAGAAGGCCTTATGATTGTCTTTTTGAGTCCTTGGCTTATTTTTTCTCTCAAAAATTTGCCTTGGATGATTTTATAAGAGCTCTTAGTTTTTACTTGCCATAATGATCAAAGGTGTCTTACCTTTCAAGGATTTTGTTATTTTATATTTTTTTTTTAATTTTTATGGCTTAAGATGGGCTTTTTTAAAAATTTAGTTTTTTTATTGTATATATTTATGTTTTAAATTTTTTTATTTTTTTTTATTTTTAATGTTTTGTTTTTTTAAAATTTTTTATTTTTTTTTTATATTTATTTTATTTTGGTTATTTTATTTTTATTTATTTTTTTTTCTTGTTTTTTTTTTTTTTTTTTCCCTTTTTTTTTTCTTTTGTTTTTTTTTGTTTTTTATTTTTTAAGAATTTTTGTTTTTTTTTTTTTTTTTTTTTTATTTTTTTTTTTTTTTTTTTTTTTTTTATTTTTTTTTTTTTTTTTTTTTTCTTTTTTTTTTTTTTTTTTTTTTTTTTTTTTTTTTTTTTTTTTTTTTTTTTTTTTGTTTTTTTTTATTTTTTTTTTTTTTTTTTTTTTTTTTTTTTTTTTTTTTTTTTTTTTTTTTTTTTTTTTTTTTTTTTTTTATTTTTTTTTTTTTTTTTTTAAATTTTATTTTTTTTTTTTTTATTTTTCTTTTTTTTTTTATTTTTTTTTTTATTATATATTTTTTTTTATATATATATATATTATAAATTATATTTTTAAAAAATATATATATATTTTTTTATATTATATATATATTATATATATATATATTATATATAATATATATAAAAAATTTAAAAATATTTTTTTATATAATATATATAATATATATTTTTTAAATAAAATTTTTTAAATAAATAAATATATTATATAAATATTATATATATATATATAAAAAAAAATAATTTATATATATTTTATATATATATATATATATATATATATAAAATATATATATTTTTATATATATATAAAAAAATATATATGTATATATTTTTATATATATATATATATATAAAATATATATAAATATAAAAATAATATATATATATATAAAATATATAAAAAATTTTTAAAAATTTAATTATATATATATATATATATTTATATATATAAAATATATAATATTATTTTTAAAAAAAAATTATAAAAAATTAAAAAATATTATTAATATGATATTATTATAAAATATAATATTATATATGTATATATATATATAAAAAAATAAATATATATTGGTATATATATTATATTTTTGTTATATAAAAATATTATTTAAAAATTTATATATATATATATGTAATTTTTGTATTCTATGTTTTCCTTGTATATATTTTTCTTTTTTTTTTTTTTTTTTTTTTGTTTTTTTTTCCCCCCCCTTCCCCCCCCAAAAAAAAAAAAAAACCCTTTTTTCTTTTTTTGTGGTGTTTTTTGGTTTTTTTTTTTTTTCCCTTTTTTTCCCCTCTTTTTCCCCTTTTTTTTTTTCTTTTTTTTTTTTTTTTTTTTTTTTTTTTTTTTTTTTTTTTTTTATTTTTATTTAAAAAATTTTTTTTTTTTTTTTTTTCTTTTTTTTTTTTTTTTGTTTTTTTTTTTTTTTTTTTTTTTTATATTTTTTTTTTTTTTTATTTTTTTTTTTCCTTTTTTTTCTTTCTTATTTTTTTATTTTGTTATTTATATTTTTTTTTTTTTTTTTTTTTTTTTTTTCTTTTTTTTTTTTTTTTTTTTTTTTTTTTTTTCAAATTTCTTTTTTTTTTAAAAATAAAAATTTTTTTCTTCTTTTTCTTTTCTTTTTTTCCTTTCTCTTTTTCCCTCCCAATAAAAAAATTTTAAAAAAACCCCCCCTCTTTTCTCCCCTTTCCCCTTTTTAAATTCCTTCCCCTTTTTTTTTTTTTTTTTTTTTTTTTTTTTTTTTTTTTTTTTTTTTTTTTTTTGTTTTTTTTTTTTTTTTTTTTTTTTTTTTTTTTTTTTTTTTTTTTTTTTTTTTTTTTTTTTTTTTTTTCTTTTTTTTTTTTTTTTTTTTTTTTTTTTTTTTTTTTTTTCTTTTTTTTTTTTTTTTTTTTTTTTTATTTTTTTTTTTTTTAAAAAAAATTTTTTTAGAAAAAATTTTTTAAAAAATTTTTTTTTTTTTTTTGTTTTTTTTTTTGTTTTTTTTTTTTTTTTTTTTTTTTTTTTTTTTTTTTTTTTTTTTGGGTTTTTTTTTTTTTTTTTTTTCTTTTTTTTTTTTTTTTTTTTTTTTTTTTTTTTTTTTTTTTTTTTTTTTTTTTTTTTTCTTTTTTTTTTTTTTTTTTTTTTCTTTTTTTTTTTTTTTTTTTTTTTTTTTTTTTTTTTTTTTTTTTTTTTTTTTTTTTTTTTTTTTTTTTTTTTTTTTTTTTTCTCTTTTTTTTTTTTTTTTTTTTCCCCTTTTTTTTTTTCTTTTTTTTTTTTCTTTTTTTTTTTTTTTGTTTTTTTTTTTTTTTTTTTTTTTTTTTTTTTTTTTTTTTTTTGTTTTTTAAATTGTTTTTTTTTTAAATTGATATATAATAGAGTTGTTTTAAAAATATGTGTAAAGATAAAAAATTTTTTTAAATTTTTATTTTTTTGTTTTAAAATATTAATTATATTATTTTAATAATAGAATTTTAAAGTTGAAATTTTGTTGTTTTTAAAAAATAAAAATGTTTTTTTATGTATAAATTGTATATTATAATATATTTTATATTCAAATCTCCCCAATGTGGATCATTTCCTAAAAATCATCTTTGGTGTTTTAACACTTGGGAAAAATTTTTTTACTGTTCTCTACTGAAATCAGCAAAATTTTTTTAAAACTGAAAGGAAATGATGTTTTTTTGTGGTTTTTTTTACTATGCATCTTTTTAGCCCATATATTTTAAAATATATATATAAATTTTGTATCCTCATTACCCTCTTCAAGTTTTATGAGTGGAGGGGTACAAAGGGTATTTTTTTGCACGGAAAAATAATTTTGTGATATTGAGACCACAAAAAATCTTTTCAAAATTTTTCCCAATTTTAATGTGCCCAATGTACAATTAAATTGCAAAAAAATCTTTTGGGGGTTTCTATAATCTAGTTGCATAAGTAACCCAAAATGGGTTTATAGGTTGGTACTGGCTATGGCCCCAGGGCCCATGCGTAGCCCAAAATTTTTAAATTTTTTCCCCCATAATTTTTTTCCCGGCCCCCCGTCTAGCAGGGGACTGAGCCCCGGGGGGGAAATTTCCCATCTCCCATAAACATCAAGGTTCCTTTTGAAGAGGGAATGAGGGCTTGGGGCATGTATGGGCAGTCTATTCCAGAGTATGGGGAGTCTCTGGGCGGAACCTATCCCTCCATGTTTTTTTCATTGTGATGAAAGGTTTAGATCCCTGGGCGTGTGGCTCTGAGGGGTTGGGATTTCAGAAGTCCAACAGCTCAGGGTTTGACATGGCCTTGTATGTTAAGCAGAGATTGCCTCTGAGTAGAATTGCCACAGAGTATAGCTGGAGTTTTTAGCGGTCAGCATAGGCATCTGCTTTAGGCCTGTGATTCTTTTAGTGAGGTATTTCTGTGGCCTTTCCAGCTGTTGCAGATGTTTTTAGGGACATACCAAATGGGGGATTATACCCATAATGGGTCTAATGAGGGGTGAAAAAGTGGGACAATGACCTCCTTTTTCTGGATGAAAAGCCCTTAGTGATGAGGTGTGCCCATAGAAGGATTTCCTGACTGTTGTGGGGGGTTATCGAAAGTGAGACCATGTCCACCCTTTTCCCTAAGTTTTCATCACACTTTTATGTTTAGTGTCCCGCCACCTATGTGGTATTCAGGGGACATGTTTTTTTCCCAAAGGGATAACTATACATTTCTTGGCATTAAGCTTGAGCCCATGGCTCTGGCACCAATCTGTTTCTGTAAGGCCCTTTTTTAGAATATCCACATATTTGGGGATTCAAAAATGGCTCCCAGTTTGCAGTCATCTGCAAACTTTGTTAGCCAGATCCCCTTTGTGTTGGCCCTTGGGAAATAGATGCCAAACAAGAGTGGTCCCAGGACTGAACCCTGGGTACTCCACTTGTCACTTGTCTGGAGCTGGATTTGGGTTACTTTTACAGTCTGGGTTCTGTCAGTAAGCCAGTTCAACCCATCAGTGCGGGATTTATGCCCAGCTTAGTAAGTTTATCTATGATTCCAGAGTGGGGATGGTGTAAAAGGGCCTTCAGGTCCAGATAGGCTGTGTGGACCCCTTTCCCCCATCCACAGCTCTGGAGACATTTTAAGAAGTCAATCAGTTCAGGAGACAAGATCCCCCTTTACAAACCCAAACTGGGTGGGGTCCAGTGTTTGAAGGTTGCCAAAGTCTTTGTTTATAAGTTCCATGATAATGCGCCATGCCCTTGCAGATCAGGCTTGTCAGACTGATGGGATGGTAGTTCCCGGATCCAAGGGGATCCTCCCTTGTGGGGGGATAACTGTAGCTGTGGCCCCCTCAGGGGGCATGAAGCCTGGGGTGGGGCTATGATTAAACATGACACTTAGGTGAGGTGCCAGTTCATTTTGTAGTTCATGTAGTACACAGCCTGGGATGTCATCTGGTCCCATGGATGCTGTATTCTTAGCTTTGGAGTCTTGTGTTTCTACCTGTGTGGCTGTGATTGAATTTGGCAATTTTTTGGTATTAAGAGGGGCCCTATGGGGAGGGAGGGGGGGGGGGGAAGTTGGCACTAAATCGATCTGCCAGGATATTGGCAATATCCTTGGGATCAGTATATTTAATGCCATTCTGTTGTAGCTCAGAGCAGATCTGAGCATTGCCATTTAGATTCTTGACATAACTATAGAATGCCTTGTGGTTGTCTTTGGAATCTTTGGCAATTTTATTTTCGTAACTAGCTTTTGCGGATTTTATGAGGGATCTCAGCTTCTTACCGAGTTTTTTTGCATCCTGGGATTTTCCTCTTTTTTGCAACAGTTTCTTCCTTCTGTTGTATAGTTTGTTTATAGCAGGGGACCACCAGATTGGCTTCCCTTTTTTGGGGAAAAGCATCTTGATTCTATTTGGGATGGCAGATTCATGCACGAGTGGATGTGCTTACAGTGCCTTAGTGTAGGGTTCGCAGTCGAACTTCCCGATCCCCTCTGGGTGTTGTGAAGTTTGTCACTTCTGACTTCAGTAGCATGAAGTTGGCTTTGGAAATTTTTAAGGGGGTTTCCTTACTGGGGGTGGGGTGGGATTTGGGTTCAAGGGTGATTTGCTTATGGTCAGACCTGACCAATGAGGGGTGACCACTGGTGTGGGCATCTATCTCCCATGTTGGTAATGACCAGGTCTAGGATATTGGAGCCCCCGGTGGGACAATGGATTAGTTGATCCAGGGTTGGAATTTATGAATTCCAAGAACCGTTGGGAAAAGGGTTGGTACCAGTAGTTTTCCCAATTAATGGCAGGGTAGTTGAAATCACCCAGTATTAGGGTGTTTGGTTGTATCTTAATATTTTCCAGTATGTTTAGAAAAGGGGTAGTGAGAATCTTGGGGATGGTGGGGATCTGTAGCAAGCTACATTTTGGTTGCAGGCTTTCCTAGTGTTTGTTGCACCCGGGGAATTTCAGATGCCTTTTTTTGGGGAACTAGCCCGGGGGTGTGAATATCCCTTGTGGATATGGACACCCCCCCCCCCTTAGTGTTTCCGTCCTGGTTTTGTGGGCGAAAAATGTGGTAAGAAATGTAGCCTGGTATTGCAGGGGTGCTCTCTGGGGCCTTGAACCAGGTCTCAGTTACTGCACAATATCAATGTTCTCCATTTTTAGGAGTGCCTGGGGAGTGCATTTTGAGGTTTAGACTTCTAGCATTGAGTAGCATTACCTTCAGATTTTGCATGCTTGTATCTGTTATGTGGTGGTTTTTCCTTTGAACCCTAAAAAGGCACTATAGGGTGGCAAGAGCTTTAGCCAGTAACCTGAATCCCAGGGTGACAGGTGCAGACCATCTCTGGCAAAGCATCGTGGTTTGTCGATCATGTCTTCCCAGGCAAAAAATACTGGATCCCCTTTGAATGACACCAGAAGCTTAGCCAATTGTTGAAGTCAATCATTTTGTCCTTATACTGTGGTATCATTCTGGGGAAGGCAGGATGCTACTCAGGGCTAGGGGCATACCCCCGGGCACATGATCCAAGAGCTCTTCCATGTCTCTTTTCATGTAGTCCAGGGAGGTTTTCAAGTCATTCACTCCAGCATGGACAATGACAGAGTCTATTTTTACTTGTTGTGGAGTACTTGAGTGCATGGGTTTTGTGGGGGATCCTGGCACTGACAGGCAAGCCCCGACCTTGGGGGGAATTTTCTTTCCCCTTGTTTCAGGCCCTTTTTGGGGGAAGGGGGGACATTTTAGGTTTTGCTTTTTTTTC